>NC_081299.1:92417500-92537500 GCF_030435805.1 Mustela lutreola | reverse complement strand
CTTTTTTTTTTTTTTTCTCAAATTTTAAAAGCCAGATACATTTTTAAGAGATTATGCCTACAATAAATAAATTATGTAGTGATGGAACATTAATAAAAAGTTGATGAACAAAAGACACATTCCAAGAGTTCAGGAGTAGAAAGAACAGAGGAGCTCTTTTTGGTTTGGTTTGAAGTAGGAGAAAAGGGAAACAGGTGTGTTGAAATTATTTTTCAGGTGAAGGTTTCTGTCAGTTGAAGCATTATCATTGGCTTCTTTCTCCCTGCTCCAAAGCAGTCTTTTCTTTCACTGGCTTCTGAGATGTGTTTAGTCCTCCTCTGTGTAGAGGTGATACATCAGGACTACCACCAGTGCTGAGATGGCTGGGATCACCCAGCTGGTCCACCAGCTAGAATTAGAATCAACAGTAATAATGACAGTTTCTGAAGGCTTAGTTATCTGCTGTGTCATCTGGATGAAGTTCCTCAGTGATTTATGTTTTGGACAATTCTCGACCACCTGTAGAGTGTCCCATTTCCTCAAAACTTTCAGTCATACCCCCTCCAGCTTATTCTCTTGATACTTCTCCCCCACCAAGATGCTCCTCCAAAAATTTGGTCAAATTGTACACCTTCTGGTGCAGAATCAACCAGGAGCTCTTGCTGCAGTTGTGCTTCTGGATCTCTTGCAGTGTGTGATACTTCATAGTCTGGTCTGACTGCTCTGACATTTCAGAACATGGCAAGCCTTAGGCCAGGGAAACACCAGCTGAGTCTGGAGGAGCAGAGCACACATCTCAGCTAATGGGGCCCAGGACATTCCTGGGGTCTTGGCCTTGTGCCCTGCCTCCATGTAATTTTTTATTTCTTCCTTGATTTCTTGGTTGGCCCATTCATTGTTTAGTAGCATATTGTTTAACCTCCATGTATTTATGTTCTTCCCAGATTTTTTTTGTGGTTGATTTCTAGTTTCATAGTGCCATGTTTGGAAAAGATGTAGGGTATGACTTTGAATTTTTTTAATTTGTTGAGCTTTGTTTTGGGCCTAATCTATTTTGGAGAACGTTTCATGTGCACTTGAAAAGGATGTGTATTCTGCTGTTTTAGGATGGAATGTTCTGAATGTATCTGTTAGATCCATCTGGTCCAATGTGTCATTCAAAGCCACTGTCTCTTTGTTGATTTTCTATTTGGATGACCTATCCATTGATGTAAGTGGGGTACTAAAGTCCCCTCTATTTTGTGCTTCTTCATATACTTGGATGTACCCATGTTGGGTGTATAAATATGTATAAATAAGTTGTGATATCTTCTTGTGGAATTGCTCCCCTTACTATTATATAATTTCCATCTTTGACCCCTGCTACAGTCTTTGTTTTAAGGTCTATTTTGCCCAGTATAAGTATTGCTATCAGCTTTCTTTTCACTTTCATTTGCATGATAAATATTTTTCCGTCCCTTCTCTCTAAATCTGCATGTGTCTTTAAGTCTAAAAAGTGTCTTTTGTAGGCCGCATATAGATGAGTTTTGCTTTTTTAATCTACTCTCTTATCTTATGTCTTTTAATTGGAACATTTAGTCCATTTATGTTCAAAGTAATTATTGCTAGGTGAGAATTTATTGTCATTTTGTTATTTGTTTTATGATTGTTTTTGTAGTTCTTCTCTGTTCTTTTCTTCTCATGTTCTCTTCCCTCATGAATTGTTAGTTTTCTTTAGTGATATACTTGGATTCCTTTTTCTTTATTTTTTGCTTATCTATTACAGGTTTTTGATTTGTGGTTACCTGTAGGTTTGCATATAACATCTTCTGCATATAGCAGTCTACATCCAATAGATGGTTGCTTAAATTTGAATCCATTGTTTATTCTTCTCTCCCCCCAATATTTTAGTTATATGGTGTCATACTTTACATCCTTTTATTTTGTGAATTTCTTGACTGATTTTTTTATAGCTATACTTAATTTTACTGCCTTTGTGCTTTCTATCTTTCTTACTCCTACTTATGGCCTTTCCTTTCTTTATCTTTCTTATTCTAGATGTTAGCTTTGCTGGAAAGAGTGTTCTTGGCTGCAGGTTTTCCTCTTTTTCTTTTAAAGATTTTATGTATATATGTATGTATTTAAGAGAGAGAGAGAGAGAGGGAGCGCGCATGAGTGGGAGAGGAGGAGTGAGAGGGACAGCAGACTCTGAGCATGGAGCCCAACACGGGGCTTGATTCCATGACCCCAAGATCACAACCTGAGCTAAAATCAAGATGTTCAACCCTGAGCCACCCAGGTACCCCTGCAGGGTTTTTTCTTTCACTACTTTGAACATATCATTCCACTCTCTTCTGACTTGTAGAATTCCTCCTGAAAAATCAGCTAGTAGCCTTATAGGATTTCCTTTGTATTTAACTGTTTTCTGGTCTCTTGCTCCTTCTGAAATTCTCTTTATCAGGGTACCTGGGTGGCTCAGTGGGTTAAAGCCTCTGCCTTCGGCTCAGGTCCTGATCCCAGGGTCCTGGGATCGAGCCGCGCCTGGGGCTCTCTGCTCAGCAGGGAGCCTACTTCCTCTGCTCTCTCTCTGCCTGCCTCTCTGCCTACTTGTGATCTCTGTCTGTCAAATAAATAAATAAAATCTTATTTAAATAAATAAGGGTTATTATATTTATTTATGAATAAATAAAATCTTATTTAAATAAATAAATAAGGGTTATTTAATAAATAAATAACCCTTATTTATTTATTTAAATAAGATTTTATTCATTTATTTATTTTATTATTTATTTATTTATTTGGCAGACAGAGATCACAAGTAGGCAGAGAGGCAGGCAGAGAGAGAGAGGAGGAAGTAGGCTCCCTGCTGAGCAGGGAGCCCCAGGCGGGGCTCGATCCCAGGACCCTGGGATCAGGACCTGAGCTGAAGGCAGAGGCTTTAACCCACTGAGCCACTCAGGTACCCCTTAAATAAAATCTTTTAAAAAATAAAATGAAATAAAATAAAATAAAATTCTCTTTATCACTTTATCTCCTTATCACTTTTTGCTGTTTCAATTATTGTGTGTCTTAGTGTGGCCTCCTTGGATGATTTTGTTCAGGGCTCCTGCCTCCTGGATTTGAATTTCTGTTTCCTACCCCAGATTCAGGGCGTTTTCAGCTATTATTTCTTCAAGAATTATTTCTACCCCTTTTCTCTTTCTTCTCCTTATGGGATCCCTATAATGTAAATGTTATAATGCTTTATGGTGTTACTGAATTTTTTAATCTATTTTCATTTATTGTTTTTTTTCTTTCTCCTGTTTAGCTTGATTGATTTCTATTACTTTGTCCTTCAAGTTGCTGATCTGTTCTTCTGCTTCCTCTAGTCTACCATTTTTCCATTTAGTGTAGTGTTAATTAAGTTCATCTCTGATTTTTTCTGTTTTCTACCTCTTTTTAATGGTTTCACTGATGTCCTATACTCTTTTCTCAAGTCCAGTGAGTACCTTTGTGAACATTACTTTATATTCTCTATCAGTCATATTACTTATTTTATTTAATTTAGGCCTCTTAGTGTGATTTTGTCCTGTTAATTCATTTGTGACATATTCCTCTGTTTCCTCATTTCATCTAACTCCCTGTGTCTGTATGTATTAGGAACATTAGCTACATCTCCTGCTTTTGAAGGTAGTCACCTTATGAGGAAGAGGAGCTATAGTGCTTTGCAGTGCAATGTTCCCTGTTTACCAGAACCCGGTGCTTCAGGGGTATCTCCCATGTGTATTGTGTATGACTTGCTGTTGTGGCTGAGCCACTTTTTTCTTCAGTCCTCTCATCTGCAATAGTGCACTTTGCTTGTTGTGGGCAGGACTTGGTCCTTGTGTTGTCAGTGGGACAGTCTGGTGCCACCTTGGACTTGTTTGAGTCATACCTGGTATTTGCCAGAGATGCAGTAGCACCAAATTCTAAGGTGCTTTCCCTGTGTTGTCCCCTAAGAAGCTTTTTTTGGTGGGCAGGTCCTGCATTCAGACTACATGTCTGCCCCCAGCCCAGTGCTGGGTCCATAGTCAAACTGGAGTGTGTAGTTATCTTCCCCATTCCCTGGGACAAGAGTCATTTTGGAGTGGTGCTGGTCCTGTTGGGCATGTAGCATCACTTCAGATGGGCTCAGGCCAAGAAAATATTGGAGGGGCGGGTCTGCAGGAGAAAGTGGGGGCAGGACACATGGTGTTAGCAGGGTCTGCAATAGTCTGCTGCAGAAGGGAACCTGCAGCTACCTGGGGAAACTCTTGCCCAGGCCTGGTTGGAAAGGGTACATTGCCAAGGCTCTTGGGAGCAGGGCTCACTGTTAGCAAGCTAGGTGGAGAGTGTTGGTGGTACATGGTTTTCCACAAGTGTCCAGGTATCTCTGCTGGGGGGAAGGGGAGGGAAATGGTATCTGTCAGTTCTTATCATTGGAGATGTCTCCCAAAGATTCCTATCCCTCCAGCACATGCTCTGAGATTAGTAAATAAATCTTCTTCCAGTATACTTCAGGCACTTTTCAAACTGCTGCTTCTATGCTATATCTCAGCAGGGCTATTTATTAAGCTGTCTTTTTATGGTGGGGACTCCACTCTTTTGGGTCTCCCAGAACCAAACCTGCTGGTTTTTAAATTTCTAGGTGTTAAGCCCAACTGATTGTTAGGCCTCTCTGTTTTCACAGCCAAATGTTATGGGGGATTTCTCTTCCCTATGCAGATCCCCTGTATCTGGGGTGCCTTTTGTGGGGTCTGGGCCTTTCCCCTTTCTGTATCTAGCATGCTTGTCTCTCCCATGGGCAGCCCCACATGTCTCTTTGACTCCCAACCTTGTCTCTGAGCTTCCTACCCTCTTTGATGCAGCTTCTTGCTCTATATTTAGCTGTGGAACGTCTGTTCTGCCAGTGTTTGGGTCATTTTCTGGTTTATTTACTGTGATGTGGTGTTATCTAGTTGTATCTGTGGGAATAGGTGAGCTTAGGATCTTCCTACTCTGACATCTTTCCCAGAAGTCCTCTGATTACTTGATTTTAAAGAGTGTCTAAATCTAACACCTCAGAATATTAACTTTCTGGATTCTCATCAGTGAGTACAAGCTGGCAGAGTCTTCCACTCCACACCTCCCAAAAGGCCAGGTGGGAGAATAATATTTGGGGAGGTGTGTTGAAGGATATTTGGTTGAGTTACTCTTCCAGTTACTTTAACTTTTGTCCTTGGAATGAGCTGACACAATTATTGGAGTTGTGTTATCCTAGCCATTCCCAAAATTGCCTTGGCTAAGCTGTGTTTTAGCATTATGGTCTCCACTTTAACAAAACTGTTGACAAGAAGCAGCCTTTACTGTTACTGTAAATTATTTTAGGAATTTTTGAAGGACTATATCTTCTTTCATCACTCAGTGAGATATTTTTTAAACAACTCATTGCTACATTAAATGTTGGTTCTCCCAAAAAAAAAAAAAAAAAAAAAATGTTGGTTCTCCCAAGGAGCTGACGATGTGTTCTCTTTTGTCTGATAATAAGAATTGTGCTAATGACCATGTTTTCCCTTATCATCTATAGTTTACCATTTTCTGGTCTTGACTTTCTACTCTCAAAATTGTGTAATGCTTTGACAACATGAATTCAGATAGAACTCAATTGGCAATTGGCTACCATCCACCACCTGTTTGCAATCCTCAACCAAGGATCAGTTAAAGGTATTACCCTCTTTAGGGCAAAATGTCAGAAAATGACCTTATGATAATTTGGGGTTTTATCAATAATAATTGGTCTATTTCTTACACATCTCATAAGTGAAGGCAAATAAATTAAAACACATAATAACTGGAAGATTAATTGAAAAGGATTGTCTTCTTTAACATTGCAATAATGTGAGTATGAATTTTATGTGATGGAATTTTGGGGATTGCATTTATAGAGAGGGTTTTGTCTTCATTTATCATGAAGTTTCTAACTCTACTGTGTCTCAACAAAAAGTATACACTATTTATTGACAATGAGCCACATATGTTTTATATTGTGCACACTGTTAAGTGTTTTTATTGTAAGATACCTCAAAACCATTATAGAACAAGGTAGGGTATATACACATGAATGAAAAATAAAGTAGAATATAAAGACTCAATTGAGTGTACTTTGGTATTTGTCTATTCTGAATATAATATATTCAGTTTCCATATTAATTCCATAAAGGAGAACCATCTTATTCTTTTTTTCTTTTAAGATTGCTTTCAAGATCTACAAAATAGCATTACTACTTGTACTGAGTAGTGTTCCCTTCAAAATTCATGGCCACCCAGAACCTCAGAATGTGATCTTATTTAGAAGTAGAGTCTTTACAGATGTAATAGGTTAAGATGAGGTCTTACTAGGGGCCATAATAGTTGGCCCTAAATCCAATAACTGGTGTCCTTTTAAGAAGACCATGTAAAGACAGAGAGAGAGACACATAGAAGGTCATGTGATGGTGAAAGCAGAATTTGAAATGATGCAGTTAGAAGTCAAGGATTGCTGGCAACCACTAGAAACTGGAAAGAGACAAAGAAAAGATTCCCCTTTAGATACTCCAGAAGAAGGTGACCTTGTTTATATCTTGATTTCAGACTTTTGACCTGAATTGTGAGAGAGTAAACTTCTGATGTCTTAAGCAACACAGTTTTTGGTAATTTGTTAATTATTTAAAACATAAATTGAACATCTAGTAGGTGCTCCATAAATAACTGCAAATTAATATCCTTCAGAAGGGAGAATTAATTAAGCCTATAATAATATGAATAAGAGTGACACTTCTAAAATAATTTTAGACAAAACACATTCTGATGAAGAAAAACGTTCTTTCTTTCAAAAACACACTATGGTATGATATAAAATGCTTTATTATAATTGCATTGAAAAGTTTTGATCTCGTTAATATTACTATGAATTATAGCCAAATAAACTGACATAAATAAGGGGGATCAAATATCATGCTTCGGAATTATGCTACCCACAGATAACATAAAGATTTTATCATTTAACCATTTGTTAACAGCCATAGGTGGCTTGGTGCACCCAATACATTGGGTTTCATTAACTTGATCACTCTTGGAAAGATATTTATAAAACATTTATAGGAAAAGAATGATGTGATATATTCCTTAATTGATGAACTTTCATGATATTGTAGGACACAGAGAAAAAATGTAAAAAAGAATGATAAGTAAAGGAAGAATAATGAAAATTGTTATTTTTCTCACCAAATGTTTCCAGGTGATGAACCATGCATTTTATTAAGCATAGATTTATATACTTTATAAATTCATAGTTAAATATGTCAATGAGTTGGGGAAAATATTAATTGAATGATATAGAAAAATGCTTACAACATGGTTCATAAAGGTATTCTTTTTTAAAAATTATTTTTATTTATTTGTTTATTTTAATTTCTTTTCAGCATAACAGTATTCATTGTTTTTGCACCACACCCAGTGCTCGATGCAATACGTGCCCTCCCCAATACCCACTACTTGGTTCCCCCAACCTCCCACCCTCCACCCCTTCAAAACCCTCAGGTTGTTTTTCAGGGTCCATAGTCTCTCATGGTTCACCTCCCCTTCCATTTCCCTCAGCTCTCTTCTCTCCATCTCCCCATGTCCTCCATGTTATTTGTTATGCTCCACAAATAAGTGAAACCATATGATAATTGACTCTCTCTGCTTGACTTATTTCACTCAGCATAATCTCTTCCAGTCCCGTCCATGTTGCCACAAAAGTTGGGTATTTATCCTTTCTGATGAGGCATAATACTCGATAGTGTATATGGACCACATCTTCCTTATCCATTTGTCTATTGAAGGGCATCTTGGTTCTTTCCACGGTTTGGCGACCGTGGCCATTGCTGCTATAAACATTGGGGTACAGATGGCCCTTCTTTTCACTACATCTGTATCTTTGGGGTAAATACCCAGGAGTGCAATTGCAGGGTCATAAGGAAGCTCTATTTTTAATTTCTTAAGGAATCTCCACACTGAAAAGCATTCTTAAACTGTCATTCTGATGTTCTGTCACCCTCTACTGATCAGTGGCCAAATTACATTTAGCTTTCTTCCCAAAGTGGATTTCTTTTTTGAAGACTGAAAAATAGTTTGGCCTAAGACCAGAAATAATGGGGACTTATGGTCTGTGTTTACTTCTGTCTCATATAAATGTAGTTCAGAGGCTGCCATAATGGTTCTGTAGTCATCAGGATGCTGGTTCTTTCTGTCTTAGTGCTCTGTTATGCACTATATGCTGAGTGAAATATGCTCAGCTCTATATGCTGAGTGAAATAAATAGGCACAGAGCCTTTCAAAGAGTAGACTAGAATAAAGTCCATGTCATAGCACAGTGAAAGTTGGTGTATTGGTAGTTCTGACCAAGAGTGCTGAAGTGATGGCTTTGGTCCCTTGCAGTTATATGAGATTGGTGTGCCCAATTCTGGACTACGTGATGATACATAGTAAACTTCACAAATTGATATTCTACAAATTCATCACTACAAATGGGTACTCATGGTGTCCTACCCAGTTTCTCTCAAAGCATAGCCTTCCCATTCTCCACAATAACTATGCTATACTTTCTCCAATTTCTTCAAATTTCTGGCCCTCACATCCTCTATTTCTGGTTTTCTCTTACTCACATTTAACATCCTCATTCTCACCAGTTCTTCATTTTTCATTGAAGGGATGGAAATCATTGCGTGGGCCCCCCTCATCTTTCCACTATTGTACTTACAAACTCTCAACAGACTTTGCATCCATTTTTCCATTGCATTGAAGGAAGGGCATCTATAGCTATAGTGAGCCTGTGCACTAAGATCAATCAGGAAATTCTTGGAGTGGTCAGCTTGAGCTAGTGTGGTGGCAATGGAGGGGAAGTAAAGCAGACAGATCATGATGTATTTTAGAGATAAAATTGAAAGAACTTTGTGAAGTATTGGATGGAGGATATAAGCGAGAGATAGAGGTGAATTTGCAGAGAATATGGAGAGTTGGATGTACTCAAGGTTATGATTTTGCAAAATAAATAAGACAAAGAAAGAGGGAGCAAATGTGTAAAGGGATATGGGAGGTAGTGATTAAGATGATGGATTATGAATGTAAGTGGAAGGAAAGAAACAACTGACATAATGAAATGAGGACAGTGACAATACAGAAACATTAATAGATTATAGGTCCTGGTGACATCCCTGTTCATATTACTTGCCTGTTTCTTAGGTCAATTGTCTTTTTCTTATTGATTTAAGATTCCTTATATATATTGAATACTATTCTATAGAGGTTGTAAAGTTGGATTTTCTATCTGTGAGTCTTTTTCACCTTTTAAATGATGTCTCTTGATGCACAAGTATTTTAAATTTTATCAAATTTGCATTCTATGGTTCATGCTTTTTTTAGGTCTTATTTGGAATTCCTCTATGCGGAGATCACAAACATATTCTTCTACATTTTCTTTGTGACACTTTAAGACTTCACATCTTTACTTTTAGGTCTCTATTTTACCTAGAATTTACTTTTATGCAAAGTATGAGGTAGGGATCAGTCTAACTCTCCCCAGTCTGATTTCTGCTCCACCAATTCACTGAAAATACTGATGCATTTCTTGCCAAAGCCAAAAGACTCTTTACAGTCCTAGCTCTTAATTTTACTCACCATTTGATACTTTTAGCAGCATTTGACTCTTTTTTTTTTCTTCTCAAAACAGCCTCTTCTCATGCATTCTTTAATAGTTCACTTTCCTGTTTTCTTCTACTTCTGTGAAGGCTCTTTCTCAGTCATCCTTTAATACAAATATAACATGAAAAATAATGACCACTTATGAAGTGCCTCCTATGTGCCAGGCCTCATATTAAGTTTTTTTTTTTTTTTTTTAACTGAATCCTCACAACAGAATGTTGAGACAGAACTGGTACTGATAAGGAAACTGAGGTTCAGAGAAATTATGCCATGTGCCCAAAATTATTCAGTTGCAGGCAGTTTGAATTTGAGCCTGAGCTCTTTACCATATGCCATGCTGGCTCTGTTGCCTGCATTTGAAATGTACATTTTAGAGTTTTCCAGAGCTTGGTCTAGGGCCCTCTTCCTACTCTATACTTTCTAAGTGATATTCTTCTCTCCTACAGGGTTAAAAGCTATCTGTATGCCAGTGACTGACAAATTTATATTTCCAGCTTGGACTTCTTTTGTAAGCTGTGCATGCAATTTTGTCAGTTCATGGATCACTGGCATCTTAACAAGTCTAAGTTTGAACTCTTGATCTTAATCCCAATCTCCTGCACCTTGGGGACTGACAACTCCTACATGGTGCCTCATGCCAGAAACCTAAGTTATTTTTGTTACTGTCTTAGTCCCCTCATGCTGTTATAACAGAATACCATAGACTGGGTGGCTTATAAACCACAGGAATTTACTTCTCTCAGTTCTGAAGGCTGGAAGTCCAAGATCAAGGCACCTGTAGATTTGACGTCTGGTGAGGGCCTGCTTTCTGATTCGTAGATGGCTTCTTGCTGTGTCCTCACATGATGGAAGGGGCAAGAGAGCCCTTGGGTGTCCTTTTTTTTTTTTTTAAGGTTTTATTTATTTATTAGACAGAGATCACAAGTAGGTAGAGAGGCAGACAGAAAGAGAGAGGAGGAAGCAGTCTCCCTGCTGAGCAGAGATCCTGATTCGGGGCTCCATCCCAGGACCCTGGGATCATGACCTGAGCTGAAGGCAGAGGACTTAACCCACTGAGCCACCCAGACGCCCCTTGGGTGTCTTTAATCAGGGCACTTAATCCCACTCAGGAGGCATGCCTTTCATAACTGAAACACCTCCCCAAAGTCCCACTTCCTAATACCATCACATTGGGGGTTAGGATTTCAATATTAATTTTGGAGGGACATTAACATTCAGACTATAGCAGGTATCATTTTCTCTCTCAAATCCTGCAATCCTTCAGAAAGTTCTTTCAATTCTACCTCTAAAATGATCATGATCTGTTTGCTTCTCTTCCCCTCCACTGCAACCACTCAAGTTTATCACTACCCCCACCTTTCTTTTTTTTAAGAATTTATTTACTTATTTATTTATTTTTTGAGAAAGAGAGAGAGCGCAGCAGAGGGAGAGAGAGAGAAGCAGGCTCCCTGTGAGCCTGACGTGGGACTCAATCCCAGGATGCTGGGATCAACCCTGACCTGCTCCTGAGCTGAAGGCAGATGCTTAACCAGCTGAGCCACCCAGGTGCTCCTCAAGCTGACCACTTATAACTAACCTCACTGCACTGGCTCCTAACTTTTTCCTGCATTCTCCTCACAGTAGCTAGCAGGATCTTTACACATTAAACCATGTTATTCTGCTGCCAAAAAGGCATAAATTGTTCCTGGCATAGGCTATAACATTTCCCAACAATATTCAGCATTCCTCCCTGTGGGAGAACTTGAAGTCCGGAAAGCATGCCACTTGTTTTGGCCAATAAAATAAACAGAAATTGAATATGTCACCTACAGGCAGAGGCTTTAAGATCCACAGCCTGCTTTCCCGTGTTCCTTGTTCCCTTTGCCACAGCTAAATGGTATTCCAGATAGTGGCTGCCTCAGTCCCAGAGTAAGGACATTGATATCCCAGGAGCAGAACCTACTGCTGACCTATGATGCATATATGTACAAGTGAGGTATTTAACCTGTAGGTCACTGAGATTCTGGAGTTGTTTGTTATCACAGTATAACCTGGCTTATCCTGGCTGATAAAACTCTATATTGTTCTTGGGATAAAAGCTGGGATCTTTAATGTGGCCTCTGGTTTTAATCTCAGCCTTTGCTATTCTTTGTGTTGTTTATTATTCTCCAGTGACAGTGGCTTTCTTTTAGTTCTTTAAACTTTCTAAGTTCTTTTCTTCTCAGGAATCTTAAAAATACAAGGAATGCTATTTTCTGCACTGGAAATAGGCAAACCCCTACTTATCTTTCAGGTCTTGTCTTAAATATCACCTAAACTTCAGGAGTCCTTCCTTCACTCCTCAATATATATTATGGTCTCTGTTATGTTCTCATAGAACAATTCCAAACTGAGATGAGTGCAATTTTCCTTCATTACACGTATCTCAGTTTGTAATTATTCTGTGAGTTATGATTTTCTATGTCTATGCTTTCAGCTGTGACAGAATACCAGTAGAAAGTGGTTTAAATACCAGAGGTTTGATTAGTTTCCTGTCCAAATAGGTCCAGTGGAAACTGGTTCCAGGATTAGTTCACTGGCTCAGCAATGCGATCAAGAGCTTGGATACTTTCCATCCTTCAGCTCTGCCATCCTCAGGCTTTTTTTTTTTTTTTTTTTTTTTTAAGATTCATATATTTATTTTAGAGAAAGAGAGAGAGAGAGAGCATTCAAGTGGGGGCAGGGGCAGAGGAAGAGTAAGAATCTCCAGTGGACTCTTGACTGCGTGGGAAGCCCAATGCAGGGCTCTATCTCAAAACCTGAGATCATGACCTGAGCTGAAATCAAGAGTCAGATGCCAACTGACTGAGCCACCCATGTGCTCTTTTGCCATCCTAAGATTTTGACTTTCACCTTATCTCGTTGCCCCAACATCTGTAGAGATCAAAAGGAAACAATAAGCAGTATCAGTTCACACAGAGATGATTTAAAAACATGGGTCCAGAATAATACTAATGGGAAAAAGGTTCCTAAATTTCAGCTCATACTAAAAATCAGACATGTGCATAAAATGTATTTGCATAACCTGGTTTTTCTGATCTTTCTCCTGAGTCCTACCTGCTGCATTAAAAAAAAAAAGAACCAAATATCTAATTTGTTTTAATACTTGGACTGTCTGCTAACTGATTAGGACCTTTAGATAGTATTGTGTTTGGTCACTAATGTTCTCCTTAGGAGAGAATCTGAGTTTCTGAGGCCCTAACGTGGTTTACTTGTGACTTCTGTGGCACTGAGGCTAAGGGCCAAACTGCCCATTTAGATCCTTGGAGCATGCTGGTTGGCATCAGTTGGTCTTTTGTCTATGTGTTCAGTGCTGGTCTCCATCGCTCCACTGCTTTGGCTGATCTGTTCTCTTGACTTTAGCAGTACTTCTGATGGCAATCCTTGGTCGCTACCGATTACAGACTTCCTGAATTTCTTACCAAATCTTTCATCTAGCCCACAGACCAGGGGGTCAATCCCATTACACAGCAGCAATGGGTTTCAAATTTTTTCATTCATCCACCCACACTTTTTGTATTCTTATTTAAATATTATATATACATGCAGTTTTCAATTCATGTTAAATATTAGAAAGGTTAGTTTACACTTGCTTTTATAGATATAAAAAGTCTGAATATTTTCTCCCTTGGTTTCTAAGGAGTTTGGATTTCAACAACCCTATGGGAATGGGAGAGGAAGCCTAGGTCTAATAATAAAAAGAAAGAGAATTGGCCCAGGATGGCCCTATGGAGTCTGATCTAGTCAACCATGGCTCTGAGCACAAAACTGAAAAAACAAACAAAATCCTCACCTAAGAACTCATAAAGATGGGGCTATCCTCTGTCAGTTTGGAGTTTGAATTAAGAATGTGCTGCTGGGGGCGCCTGAGCGGCTCAGTGGGTTAAAGCCTCTGCCTTTGGCTCAGGTCATAATCCCAGGGCCCTGGAATCAAGCCCCACATCAGGTTCTCTGCTCAGCAGGGAGCTTGCTTCCCCTTCTCTCTCTCTCTGCCTACTTCTTTGCCTACTTGTGATCTCTGTCAAACAAATAAAAAGAATGTCTTAAAAAAAAAAAAAAAAAAAAGAATGTTCTGTCTGGGGCGCCTGGGTGGCCCAGTCATTGGGCATCTGCCTTCGGCTGGGGTCATGATCCCAGGGTCCTGGGACTGAGTCCCAGAATGGGATTCCTTGCTGAGGGGGGGTGTCTGCTTCTCCGTCTCTCTCTGCCTCTCCCCCTGCCCCTGCTCTCTCTCTCTCTCTTACTCTCTATCAAATAAATAAATAAAAACTTAAAAAAAAAAAAAAAAGAATGTGCTGTCTGGGAATCCCTGGCTAAACCTTAATCTAAACAATAACAACAACAACAATGGTGGTCGCAAGCAAATTTGCCCCGCCCACCAAGACTGACAGAAGCAAATCCAGAACCAGGCCTGTTGCCCAACAGGCGGGAACCTACCAGCTAACTGCCTTGGAAACTTGGAGGATCCCAGAGACCGTGTCCCCTGCAGGGCAGCTCCATCTGACGGTGGGGCTCTCCTACCTTTCAGAGGAGGCTTAGCGCTCTGTGCCCATGCTGCACCAAATGTGGAGCTTTCTGTTGCCCACAGTGGTTGGCCAGGAAGACAAATCCAACAGCCTTTTTGAAGAACTCTTCCAGAAGCTGGACCACTGTGGGAATGGCATGGCGGACATCACAGAATTGCAGAAAGAACTGGAAGCTATGGGCATCCCCATATGCCAGGACAAGGAGGTGGGCCATAGTGCATTCAGGCCACACAGAATCAGGGAGAACCATTTAGGAAGTGGGGGTGGGGGTGGGATTGAGGGTGGGGACTGAGAAGACCCCTTTAGCCCTCCCTGAGCTCTCCAGGTTAGAAATTTTTTTCATGTGAGCTGCTTCACTTAAAACTGCCCAGCTGTTGGAACACTTAACATAAGTTTCTGCCCTAATAGTGGCCTATTCAACATGGGAAAACATGTTGAAGACTTTACCATCTTGCTTAAGACAGGTCCAAGCCACTGAAACTCTTAAAAGGCCCACTTGCACCATCCCAACATTAACCAAAGTCCCCAGTGAGCTAAATGCCTAGGGCCTGTGTTCAAATTCTGTTAGCTTTTGGTAACTCCAAGGGTCTGCCTTGACAGCCTGTGATGGCTTGTCATAGCCTGTGATGGCATCCCATAGATTGGTCCATGCAACCTGCATAGCCCTTTGCTCCAGAAGGCTCCTACTTAGGGCAGCCCCATGCCCTTTGGGGACATTCCTGTGTGTGCACTGGCTACTCTGCAGGTGGGGAACTGGAGATGTTCTGATCCTAACATGTTAATCACAACCACATATTTTCAGTTTAACCACATATTGAAGTATTTATACTATGCCTCAACAGTATGCCATACACTATAATGTAGAATTATCATTTAGCTTAACAAATCTCATCTCAGTTTGTAATTATTCTGTGAGTTATGATTTTCTATGTCTATGCTTTCAGCTGTGACAGAATACCCAGCAGAAAGTGGTTTAAATAACAGAGGTTTGATTAGTTTCCTGTCCAAACAGGTCCAGTGAAAACTGGTTCCAGGATTGGTTCACTGGCTCAGCAATGCGATCAAGAGCTTGGATACTTTCCATCCTTTTGCTCTGACATCCTTAGGCTTTTTTTTTTTTTTTAAGATTCGTATACTGACTGCTGTGTTTTCAGAGAAGCCCCACTTCCACACCTGTACATTTAACTAGCTGATCATCTAGGGTAAAAAAAATAAATAAAAGAGTGTTTTAATTTAAGCTTCTCTAAGAGACTACGAGGCCCAGCAGCAGCATAGGAATGTTTGAAAAGGGGAAGGGGTCACCAGGTTTTCTAGAAATCTTTTTCTTGTGAAGAGACTTAAGTACATTCAGTAAGAGAAAATAACAATATTTAACAAGTTTCCATCTGGTAGGCTTGAATTGAATAATGGACCTGAGGTCACACAACATGGAGTCCGGACAATCAGGACAGTAGCATTTACTGTTAAGTCCATAATTCTTGGGACTTATATAGTGCCTGCAGAGAAATGCGGGGATAACTACATCCCCTAGATAATGCTGTGTCATATTTTGTTATAGAAATTGATGATTTATCCCCCGAGGCCAGCTACAGATACCAGTCTTAATTTTACATAATATATAGTGATTTCACTGGGTCCTCTGTGTCCAAGTCTTTCTGCTGTGTTCACTTTGCATTACCTAGAAAACAAATTGATGACTTTATGCCTTCTTTTTGAATATAGCCCCATAATCTTAATATTCCATTTCCCTTCTAGTAAAGATCTAGATTTCAGAAGACTGTCCAGAGTCCATTCTATCTTCATTTCATTTATTCCAGTGGTACTCCAACTAGGGGTGATTGTGCCCTTCAGGGACATTTGATGTTTTTGACATTTTTGTCCCCATGATGGCTGCGGATATGTGTGTGCGCATATGTGCACATGTGTGCATGTGTGTGTGTGTGTGTGTGTGTGATATTAGCATCTAGTGAATGAAGGCCAGGGATGTTGCTAAACATCCTTCAGTGCACAGGACAACAAAAGATGATCTGGTTCCTAATATCAATAGTGTTGAGGTTGAAAAACTCTGACTTACCCCAGTCACAGCCCCTGCCATTCCTTGCTCCCCTCTTCCAGTAGCTGAACATGCCCTTTACTTCAATGAGTAAATAGAGGTGAACTGCACTGAATTCCTTCAGATTTCTGGCCTTCTTGAAAAATTTCTTCAGCTGTAAAATGGGGATAATAATAGTGCTTATTAGCTCATAAGGTTCTTATGATGATTAATGAGTAAATAAATGAAAAATGCCCAAGATTATTTATTAAGCTTAAAGCAGTTAGTAAACCTCAATAAATTTGATACATGGATTATAATCTTACCTTTAGTTACATCTATGCTAAGTTTCTTTCCACTAGTCTCAAGGAATGGGATGTTTGTTCTTTCCAAAGTTGGTTCTTTCAGTTATATTGTCAACTTGGTTTCCGTCTCCTTTATTTTTTTTTAAAGATTTTTTATTTTATTTATTTGTCATAGAGAGAGAAGCGAGAGCAAGCACAGGCAGACAGAGAGGTAGGCAGAGGCAGAGGGAGAAGCAGGTTCCCTGCCAAGCAAGGAGCCCGATGTGGGACTTGATCCCAGGACGCTGGGATCATGACCTGAGCCAAAGGCAGCTGCTTAACCAACTGAGCCACCCAGGCGTCCTGGTTTCCGTCTCCTTTAAAATAGGAAAAGTACAACTTCTGTTATTCTCTTTCTTCCTCCGGTATTTTCAAACTCTTCCTAATAACAGTGATCCTCCCACGGCCCAGTCTCCCCACCTAGCGATCGTCCTATCATTTTCCTCCATCTGTAATCTGGTCTTTGACAAAGCTGTGTCTGTACTCTCTGCCTTCTCTTCTCTGTGGCGAGACTTCAGTCTCCATTATTTCCCTCTACGAAAGGTCACTAAGGACTTCTGCATTGCGTAGTTTGGCTCTTGGGCTCTATTCTGCGGCATGGAACACTGATGACGACTCCTGTATTTTTTGCTTTGGCACTTTGTCTCAGCTCTCTGGCTGGTGCTTTTCAGATCCCTTTATAGACTCTCTTTAGGCTCACCCCGCAAACACAGGTGGGCTTCAAGATTACTTTTCAAGCTTCCAACTGTCATCCTAGTGTGGGTGACTCACAAATGGATAGCTAGGCCCTGCTTCTGAGTCTCTCCTCTTCCCCCCGTGATCATAGTCTTGGTTAAATGTTTCACCACCAAGCCTTTTTATATTCCTCCTTTTCTCTTACCCCAACATGCAGTTCATCACGTGGCCCTATGTAATTCTTTAGTATACCTCATAACCAGTTCCCTTCCTCTCCATACCTATCGCTCCTAGTAAGCCCTGGCCCCCACCATCTCTCACTGAGTCACTGTAACCAGTCTTATAACCAGTCTTTTTGCCTTTCCTCTCACTAATTTTTCCTCCATATTGCACCAGATGACCCTTCTAAAAGTTACATTTTTATTATATCCTGACCCTGCTTAAAATTCTTCAGGGGCTTGACAATTGGGAAAAGTCATTGGGAAAAGTCATTTCCTTGTCATTGGGAAAAGTCCAAGCCTTTTACTATGGTATATAAGATGATTTCTTGGTAGCTGTTGAGGGTGGTGTCGCAGTTCTCCACCTTACAGTTATTCAAAGATCTGGATTCCTTTCTTCTTGTGGCCCTACCATCCTCAAGGGTCTCTCATGATTATCTGCATTTAGCTGGTGAAAGTGGAATGAGCATGTAGGATTCTGTTAGCCAGTCTTAGAAGTGGTACACATTACTCTCCCTCTTACTTCATCAGTGAGACCTTGCGCACATGACCAAATTTAACTGCAAGGGAGACATTTTTATAATTAGTAATGTAATCTAGTGGTGTGTCCAAAGAAGGCAAGAAGGAATTTTGGTAGACAGCTGGTGGTCTCTGCTACATCCCTCACACTCTTGTATCTTTATTCACCTTTTGCTACTCATTTTTAGAATGTTCGGGTAGAGCTACTTCTCTGACCGTTTCCTTCACATCTTTATTTCCCACTGAACATTGAATATTTTTTTTCCTTTGGATATATTTTAGTTTATGTTGTAATTAGTATCTCTGTTCTTCAATAAAACATTAATCATTATAAGAATTTTGTAAAATATGTAGATATATTTCCCAAGAGTTCTAGTTGTTTTTTAAAGTATAGTGTCCTATCAGTTTTGAGTGTGCAATATAGGGCTTCTTTTTTAAGTTTTTTTTTTTTTTAAGATTTTATTTATTTATTTGACAGACAGGGATCACTAGTAGGCAGAGAGGCAGGCAGAGAGAGAGAGGAGGAAGCAGGCTCCCTGCTGAGCAGAGAGCCCAATGTGGGACTTGATCCTAGGGCCCTGGGATCATGGCCTGAGCTGAAGGCAGAGGCTTTAACCCACTGAACCACCCAGGTGCCCCTAGTGCTTTGACAATTCTATATATTACTCAGTGCTCATCAAGATAACTGTATTCTTAATCTGCTTCACCTCTTTTATGCACTCTCCTACCCACTTCCTCTATGTTCTCTACAGTTAAGAGTCTGTCTGGGTTTTTTTTTTTTTTTTTTTTTTAATCTCTCTTTTTTTGTTTGGTTGGTTTCTTAAGATCCATGTATGAGTGAAATCATAGGGTATTTTTCTTTCTCTGGCTGACCTATTTCATTTAGCATTCTACTTTCCGGATCCATCTATGTTGTTGCAAAGGACAAGATTTCATTCTTTTTTTTAAATGGCTGAGTTATATATACATGTCACTTCACCCATTCATCTATGAGAAGAAATTTGGGTTGTTTCCATAATTTGGCTATTGAACCTTGAACATTTTCTATCATAATGGCTTTGGTGTCTTCCTCATTAGCCTATAAACTTCTTGAGGGGAGAGGCTATATCTGGTCCATTTCTTTTTCTCAAGCATTTACTGAGTGGGTGGATACATGAATGATTGTTGAGTAGAAGAGTAGACTAGTCAGCTGCTAAACTTCTTGAAAGATCCAATACTCAAAGATTCTATGTTTTTAGTGTTAGAAATTTTACTCTAAAACTAAGGTACCAATAATCTATGACAGAATACCTAATTTATATAAGATAAATGTATGCATGTTTAAACACTGTAATTTAAAATCTACTTTGTCTGAATCCCACGTCTCTAATATAATTTCTTCTCTCTTATAGACACTGTTAAAATCTGTTGATATAAATGCATGCAATCTGTTGAGGCTTAGCACATTTATGCAGTACCTTAAAGATAATGAGAAGATAATGAGTTTGACTTTTAAGAGTTTGGACACAAATAATGATGGTATGTTTGTATGTGAACAAACATGTATAGCCAAGAAGTAACCATGTTATAGTAAAGGTTTATTATTTGATATTTGGGATCCATGAAAGGTTATTAAAAATTCATTTATTTAATCCATCATTTGTTTGACTGTAACTGCTCGTAAGGAATATTTTTAAATGGTGTAATTTTTATTTACATACTATCTTTCAAAAATAATAATCATGAATCAAAAAGCCTGTACCTTTTGAACTATATACTTTTTCCTTTGAACAATATAAATAAAGATACTTATAACACTTTAGCACCTGGGTGGCTCAGTGGGTTAAGACCTCTGCCTTTGGCTCAGGTCATGATCCCAGGGTCCTGGGATCGAGCTCCACATCGGGCTCTCCTCTCAGTAGGGAGCCTGCTTCCTCCTCCTCTCTCTCTGCCTGCCTCTCTGCCTACTTGTGATCTCTGTCTGTCAAATAAATAAATAAAATCTTTTTTTTAAAAAAAGATACTTATAACATTTTGATAAGGTTTTTACATGAAGCTCCATGTGGCAATCTCAAATGATGAGTGAAAGTTAGTTTAGTGAGGAGTGGAAAAATGTTCCAGGCAGGGAGATGGCTTTCTATGAGACTGGTTACACCAGGAGAGCAGATCATGTCTGAGGAACTGCAGGAAGAACAGTGAAGCCAAGGCTGAGAGCAAGGAAAAGTTTCAGAGATGAAGCTAAGAAGCAGACCCAGGCGGGATCATGGAGGTCCTTGAGGCCTGTGAAGATTTCTGGACTCAATTCCTGCGGGAATGAGGTGGAAGACCACTGAAGAGTTTTCGGTAGGAGGAGTAGTACCATCATACTTGTGTGGAACATGGATTGGTGTCTAAGCTAAAATGGGATTAGTGGTGATGGGAATAAATAATTTTGGAGATGTTTATGCATGGAACAGACCACATAAGGTGATTGAAATTGGTGAAGGAAAGGAGAGAGGCAAGAGCAATTGGTTTGAGCAGCACTGAAGGGTGGTAGTATTATTTATTGATATAGAAAATATTATATGGGCTCTCTAGTCTCTTCTTTTTATCTTGGCAGGTAATAATTGGGATATTAATGTCTCATGAAATGTTGCCACAATGCAGTGAATACTGCTTAAATCTTTGCTTCTGTATCTTTTCAAAACTTCCAGGTAGTCTTTATTTTCTTTGTTCCTTTAAAGGAGTGATTGATACTTCAGAAATTATTGATGCTCTTGACTTAATAGGTATACAGATTTCTAAAAAAAAAAAAAAAAGAGGCAGTGAAGATTCTCAAAAGGTCTGCCCTTATATGTGTGTATACAATTTAAAATTATTTTTTGCTTACTTTTAAAACCCTTTTCATTATAGTAATGACAACAATGGAAACTTTTGGGAAGCATGAGTAGTAGCTTATAATTATTGAGCTCCTGTTTGCTAGCATTCTTAGTACTTCACATATATTATATCCTTTAGTTCTTGCAAGACTTTATAGTCCAAGTATTATTTTCCTCATTTCACAGATTAGGAAATTTTTGAATAGTGAGGTTAAGTAATTTCCCCAATATCAACATAATCTACCACCCAAATATTAACACAATGATATAATTTTAGTGCATATATCTATTGTTTTTGTAAGACTTTTATATTATTAGTCAGTCAGTCAACCAATCAAGTTAGCTATCAATTGAATATTGTTTGGTACTTTTTGCCAGGCCCATAATAGACAATGAGGATTCAGTGGTAAAAAGTATGCTCTTGGCGCCTACCCTGACAGACCTAACAATCCCTAGGGGTGTGCACATTGTGCAAACAGTGGGTAGCCAGTTGCACTATGGCAAAGGTTATGGTAAGAATACATAGGAAGGCGTTCATTATAGATCCTGGATATCAACCTTTTGTCTGTACTGTCATTTGCAAATATCTTCTCCCATTTTGTGGGTTGCCTCTTTGTTTTTTTGACTGTTTCCTTTGCTGTGCAGAAGCTTTTGATTTTGATGAAGTCCCAAAAGTTTATTTTCACTTTTGTTTCCTTTGCCTTTGGAGACATATTTTGAAAGAAGTTGCTGTGGCTGATATCGAAGAGATTACTGCCTATGTTCTCCTTTAGGATTCTGATGGATTCCTGTCTCACGTTGAGGTCTTTTATCCATTTTGAGTTTATCTTTGTGTACGGTGTAAGAGAATGATCGAGTTTCATTCTTCTACATATAGCTGTCCAGTTTTCCCAGCACCATTTATTGAAGAGACTGTCTTTTTTCCACTGTATATTTTTTCCTGTTTTGTCGAAGATTAATTGACCATAGAGTTGAGGGTCCATATCTGGGCTCTCTACTCTGTTCCACTGGTCTATGTGTCTGTTTTTATACCAGTACCATGCTGTCTTGGTGACCACAGCTTTGTAATAAAGCTTGAAATCACGTAATGTGATGCCCCCAGTTTTATTTTTGTTTTTCAACATTTCCTTAGCGATTCAGGGTCTCTTCTGATTCCGTACAAATTTTTGGATTATTTGCTCCAGCTCTTTGAAGAATACTGACACACACATGAAACAGGCAAACATATCAAAAAATGGGCAGAAGATATGAACAGACACTTCTCCAATCAAGACATACAAATGGCTATCAGACACATGAAAAAATGTTCATCATCACTAGCCCTCAGGGAGATTCAAATTAAAACCACATTGAGATATCACCTTACACCAGTTAGAGTGGTCAAAATTAACAAAACAGGAAACAACATGTGTTGGAGAGGATGTGGAGAAAGGGGAACCCTCTTACACTGTTGGTAGGAATGCAGGTTGGTGCCGCCTCTTTGGAGAACAGTGTGGAGATTCCTCAAGAAATTAAAAATAGAGCTTCCCTATGACCCTGCCATTGCACTCCTGGGTATTTACCCCAAAGATACAGATGTCGTGAAAAGAAGGGCCATCTGTACCCCAATGTTTATAGCAGCAATGGCCACGGTCGCCAAACTGTGGAAAGAACCAAGATGCCCTTCAACGGACAAATGGATAAGGAAGATGTGGTCCATATACACAATGGAGTATTATGCCTCCATCAGAAAGGATGAATACCCAACTTTTGTAGCAACATGGACAGGACTGGAAGAGATTATGCTGAGTGAAATCAGTCAAGCAGAGAGAGTCAATTATCATATGGTTTCACTTATTTGTGGAGCATAACAAATAACATGGAGGACAAGGGGTGTTAGAGAGGAGAAGGGAGTTGGGGTAAATTGGAAGGGGAGGTGAATAATGAGAGACTATGGACTTTGAAAAACAATCTGAGGGGTTTGAAGTGGCAGGGCGTGGGAGGTTGGGGTACCAGGTGGTGGGCATTATAGAGGGCACGGATTGCATGGAGCACTGGGTGTGGTGAAAAAAATAATGAATACTGTTTTTCTGAAAATAAATACATTAATTTAATAAAAAATTAAAATAAAAATTAAAATAAAAAAGAGGAAAAAATAAGAATATATAGGAAGGCACCTGAGTGGCTGTCAGTTAGGCATCTGCCTTCAGCTCAGGTCATGATCCCCGGGTCCTGGGATTGAGCCCCTCATCAGGCTCCCTGCTCAGCAGGAAGCCTGCTTCTCCCTCTCTGACTCCCCCTGCTTGTGTTCCCTCTCTCACTGTATCTCTCTGTGTCAAATAAATAAAATCCTTTAACAAAAGAGAATATATAGGAAATCTTGGCTCTGTGGAAAGAGCTGAGAAACCCTTCAACAGATGAATGGATAAAGATGTGGCCCATATATACAATGGAATATTATTCAGCCATCAGAAAGGATGAATACCCATCTTTTGCATCAACATGGATGGGACTGGAGGAAATTATGCTGAGTTAAGTCAAGCAGAGAAAGTCAATTATCATATAGTTCCACCTACTTGTGGAACATAAGGAATAACATGGAGGACATTAGGAGAAGGAAAGGAAAAGTGAATCGGGGCAAATCAGAGGGGGAGACGAACCATGAGAGACTGTGGACTCTGAGAAATAATCAGAGGGTTTTAGAGGGGAGGAGGTGCGAAGATGGGTGAGCCTAGTGGTGGGTATTAAGGAGGGCACATATTGCATGGAGCACTAGGTGTTATACATAAACAATGAATCTTGGAACACTGCATCAAAAACTAATGATGTATTTTATAGTGACTAATGTGACACAATAAAAAAATATATAGGAAAACAAAGAAAGATACCTTTCATGAATAAAAAATACTAAATTTTATCAAACTATTTTCCTTTTTAAAGCTTTTGTCATTTGACCTATTTACATAATAAATATAGTGGTAGATTTTCTGACATTAAACATTCCTAGGATAAGGCTAACTTGTTATGAACTATTTCTTTCAGGAAAATGTGTGGAAAGATAAAGGTAAAAATTTAACAATCATGCCATCACTGGATTTATCATACTTAAGATTTTTCCATATTTAGCTCAAACTTTTTTGAGTAAATAAAATATTACACATAGTTGAAGTTTTCCGTGTATTCCTAATACTTGTTTTCTCTCTTGCTGCCAGACGTAACTACTATCCTGAATGTACTATTCATTCAGATTTTTATTTATTTTACTGTAGGCATACTCTTAAAATATATAGCATTGTTTCTCATGTTTTTAAGACCTTACTTAAGTGGTGGCATACCATGTACTTTTTAAAATTACCTTTTTCTAAGTCTTCTATTTTTGAGATTTGTTGCTGGTAGTGCATACAGCTCTAGTTAATCATTTTAGCCACAGTAGGGATCCTGTTTAATAAATATCATTCAATTTACTTATGAATTCTTCTGATGATAAGTCATTTAGGTTTAAAAATTTTTTTGTTTTGTTACTAATACAAAACAATGCTGCAGTGAATTTCTTGTATACATTTCCTTGTATATTACTTGCAGTAGAGTTGCTTGATTATAGGATATGCTGACATTTAACTTTAATTATATATACCAAATTGTTCTTCAAAGTGGTTGTACCAATTTAACTTCCTACTAAAAATGTATTTCTTTTCAAATATTTGATATTGTAGGCTTCTAATATTTTAATATTTTCCAAGCCAATGAGTCAGAAATATTACTCTGCTGTTTTAATTTCATTCTGTTTAACCAAATTCCTCATTAATAGTGAGTCTGAGTATCTTTTCATATATTAATTGGCCATCTGGATATTCCTCTTCTGTGAATTTCTTACTCATGTCTTTTGCCTATTTTTCAGCTGGATTGGTTGTCTTTTTCTTATTGGCTGACATGTGTTCTTTCTAAATCCTGGATATTAATCTTATGTTGATTATATACATTGTAAATATGTTTTCCTCACTTGTTGCTTACTTTTAAATTCATATTTGGGTGCTTTTTGTCATTGTGCAGTTTAATATTTTTACGTAGTCTTATTTCTCCATTTTTTCTTTTATGGATGTGCTTTTAACATCTTGAGAAATTCTTCCTTACCCTTACACATAAAAATATTAATCTATTTCTTTTTTCTAATATTTATTTATTTATTTTAGAGAGAGAGCATGCACCTGTCCATGCATGTGAGTGGGGGGAGGGAAGAGGTAGAGAATCTCAAGTAGACTTCCCACTGAGCATGGAGCCCAGGATGTGGGTCTCTATCTAATAACCCATGAGATCAGACCTCAGCTGATACCAAAAATCAGATGTTAATCCCCCTGAGTCACCCAAGCACCTCAAGATATTAATCTATGTTTCATTAAAAAATGTTGTGTCTTACATTTAGTTCTTTAATTCATCTATAATTGATTTTTGTATGGTGTGAAATAAGGATCCATTTCCTTCCTCCCTCCCTCCCTCCTTTCTCTTTCTTTTTCTTTTTCTTTCTTTCTTCCTCTTTCTTTCTTTCCTCTTCCTCTTCTCTCTTTCTTGCTCTTTCTCATAGTTGGTTGTTCTGTCATCATTTATTAACTGCTCCCATCCTTTCCCCAGAGATTTTACCTCTGTCACATATCAGATTTCCATCTGCATATGGATGTGTTTCTAGTATCTTTACCTTAGTGTCTATTACACATCATTACCACAAGTCTTAATTACTATCACTTTATATACTCACTTTTTTGGTCAATTTTTTGGCTTTGTTTGTTTGTTTTTTGAAAGAGAGAGAACAAGGGTGGGGAGAAGGGCAGGAGGAGCAGGAGGAGCAGGCTCCATACTGAATATGGAGTTCAATACAGGGCTCAAACTCAAGACCCTGAGATTATGACCTGAGCTGAAATCAAGAGTTGGATGCTTAACTGACTGAGCCACCCAGGTGTCCCTTACTATAGCTTTAGAATCCATCTTGATGTTTTGACTTTTCTCATCTTCAATAGTGTCAGTGCTCTTCTTGGCCCTTTGCTCTTCTATATTAATCTGAGAATTGACTTATTTAGTTACATACACACATGTGCACATACTTAATCCTTTTGGAATGTTAATTAGAATTGCATTGAATTTATAAATTAATTAAGGAAAGAATTGATATGCCTATGATGTTAAATTTATTCTTCCATCATATATTTATTATACATAATAAATACATTATATATGCCTTTATTGATTTAAATCCTCTTTTATGTCTTTTAATAAAGTTTTATATATTCTTGTATACCTTTAGCTGGATTTATATCCAAATATGGTTTTTGTGGCTTTAATAAGCGTATAGCTGAATTTTAGTTGTTTTCACTTCATTAGACCGTTTGTGTCCATATGAATGAGTCATGCTATACCAGCAACTGAGATGGGACATGGAATCGTTTCTGTGATATGGCCCCTGTCTGCCTCTCTAACTGCATCATCTCTACAACTTTCTTTCTACTCTGTACTCTAGGCTGGTTGAGCTTCTTTCACCTCTTAAAAATACATAGTCTTTCTTTCCTCCAGACCTTGTACAAACTGTTCTTTCTGCCTGGAAGACCCTTTTCAACTCCTTCACTTGAATATCTCCTACTTACTCCTTGGGCCTCAAGATGATGAGTGTGATGAGATGTGACTTTAACCTCTGAAAGTTCTTATCTTTCTGATGTTTGCTTTTTCAGCAGCTTTACAGAGGCTTGTCCTACTTCCTATTGCCAGTAGACTGTAACCTCTGTGAAGCAAGGGTAGCGTATATTATTCATCGTTCTGTAGTCAGTGACAAACATAGTTGTCTGTCACATACTAGCAGATCAATATGTGTTTTCTGATTGATTTAATGATGTCACAAGAGCCAAGAGTGAAGCATTTTATATTTAACAGAACAGGCTAGCAACATAAATATTGAAACCCATCCATTGGATGTGAAATTTGGCAGATTTCTGGGGATCTCAGTGAAAGAATTTTCAGTAGGGAGCTAAAGAGTTGAGTCAGACTGTTACTGACTGAATGGAAGGTGATGACTGACTGAATGGAAGGGGACTATGAATGTGGTTTATGAATTTGGGATATTTGGATATGAAGAAGAAAGACACGTCTTTTTATTATTTTTTTATTATTTTTTAAGGATAGGAGAGATTTGAGGAGAAGTAACCACCAGAGAGGGAACTGTTGGATATGATGTAGAGAGAGGAGATAAGTGATTGAGAGGGAATGGGACTAATGGCTTGAGAAAGAAAGAGACAGAGAGTCCTTTAGTAGGAGTCAACATTTTACCTTCTAGGTCTAGAACACAGGAGGTACGGATGAAAGTGGGTAGGGGTAAATTTATTCATTTACTCAACCAAGATTTATTTTTTAAAAGATTTTATTTATTTATTTATTTATTTATTTATTTATTTATTTATTTGACAGACAAAGATCACAAGTAGGCAGAGAGGCAGGTGGGGGGGGGGAGAGAAGCAGGCTCCCCACTGAGCAGAGAGCCCAACATGGGGCTTGATCCCAGGACCCTGAGATCATGACCCGAGCTGAAGGCAGAGGCTTAACCCACTGAGCCATACAGGTGCCCCTCAACCAATATTTATTGAGTGCTTACATTCATCTAAATGCTAAGGGTGTAGTAATGAAGGAAACAGGCAAAAATTCCTGCTCTTATGTAACTCAGAATAAACAAGAGAGGAAAACAGTAAGTCAGATAAACAATTTATGTTAGATTGTGCTTAGCAATAAGGGGAAATATAGAGCAGGGGATGGAAACAGTCTGTGTGTGTGAGTGGTACAGGGGACTGCAGTTTTAGACATGGTGAGTAGGAAGGTCTTGAAGGTAACATTTGAATAGAGATCTGAAGAAGGTGAGAGAAGGAGTCATGATAATCTTTGAGGGGAAAAGCCTTCCAGGTAAAGGAAATAGCAAGAACAAAGGCCCAAGTTGGGCATGTATTTATAGGTTTAGGGTACTGAGAGGGGCCTAGTGTGTTCAGAATAGAATGAATGAGGAAGAGGGTGGTAGGAGATTTTAACAGGAGTCATATCTCATCAGATCTTGAAAGGGAAATTATGAGGACTTTCGCTTTTACTCTGTAAGTCATTGGGTGGTTTTAAACAGAGGTCTGCCATGATTTAACTTCAGTGTTGCAGTCTCATTTTAAAATAGCTTGTAGGCAGCAAGGGAGAAAGCAGGTAGGCCAGTCAGGACAGTTTTATAATAATACAGACAAAATTTGAGGGTGGCTTGTACCAGGATGGAAGAGGTTGGATTCTGAATACATTTTGAAATGTCAACATGTTTACTTCTGGATCAACATGATGCAGGGTAAAAAGGAAAGAAAAAGTCAAGGTTAATGCCAAGATTTTTGGCTTGAGCATCTAAATAATGGAGTGGATATGCATTGAGATGGATAAGACAGAAAAAAGTAAGTTTGGGATGGGATGCTTATCAGTCCAGATTTGTTCTTCTTCTCTTCTAAATGTGAATCAGACATACCAGTAGCAATGCCAAGTAGGCAGATTGAAACAGGAGTCTAAAGTTCAGAGGAACCCTCTGGCAGAGATTTGGGAGTCAGGGGCTTATAGATGACATTTAAGGCACAATACTGGAAGATATGAGCAGGGAAAGAGTATATACTCTGAGGGCTGGTATTCTTTAAAGTTAAGAGGCAGGGGATTGAGGGGAAACCAGTGAAAGAGAGTAGAAAGGAGCAGCTATAGAAAAAGGACAAGAATCAGGAGAATACTCTGTTCTGGAAGCCAAATGGAGAAAATGTAAGGAGGAAGCAGCTGTATTTTTCAAATACTGCTGACAGGCTAAATAAGATAAGGACAGAGACCAGACCCCTGATCTCACATTGAAGAAGCCACTGGTGGAATAATGGTGGTAAGAGCCTAATGGGAGTGGGTTCAAGAGAGAAGAAGGAGGAATTGGAGACAGAAAATAGACAACTCTTTACAAAGTATTACTGTAATGTGATGAGCACTAGGTGTTATATGCAACTAATGAATCATTGAACAAGACATCAAAAACTAATGATGTACTATATGTGGGCTAACTGAATTTAAATTTAAAAAAAGAAAAAAAGAAGTGTTACTGCAAATCCAAAGAGAGAAAAAGGTGACAGTGGGGAAAGTAAGGTCAACAGAATTTTTTAAAGATGAGATTGCTTGAGCCAAACTCATGTTTTTGGGAGAAATTAGGGATGGCATTGGCCTAAGAGTGAGTATCTGGAGTTGATTTGGTGGCTTGGGGAGACCTTTGGAGATTAGCAACAGAGAAAGCTGAGAAAGAGAGCTGACTGAGACAAGAAGTTGAAATTTTGGGAAGTTCACACTTAGCAATATATTTCACTATCTTTCTTCAAAATTTTTTTCTTTTTTTTTTCTTCAAATTCTTAATTTTGTTCAGGGATTTGAGAAAGTCTCTAATGAGAATTCTCCAAAATTCTTAAAATTGGCTTAATTATATTATTCCATATTAATGGAAGTTATATTTCCATGGGTATTTGGTTTTCTTATGGTATTTTTTATATCTGAATTTCATATCCATAGAAAGTAGAAATTGTCTTTTAAGAGCTGAATTACCAAAAAGGTAATTTTCAGTCATTATTCTGTTGCTAGAGAAGTTAAAAGATGAGGTTTATCAAATGGAAAGAAGGGAAAATATTTAAGAAGAAGTGGGTCAAGATTGGCATGCAGGAATACTCACTCATAGTTTTGTAGTTCTTTATAGTTTATAAAGCCATCATATATATAATCCCATATAATACTCTAAACGTATCATATATATAATCCCATATAATACTCTAGCTGTCTCAGTTGGGGTAGCGTGCAACTCTTGATCTCAGGGTTGTGACTTTGAGCCCCATGGTGGGTGTAGAGATTACTTAAAAATAAAATCTTTTTAAAAAGTACCCTAAAGCTCTATGCTGTAGGACCTATTCCCATAGAAACTGAAGTCTAGAGATGGTAAGATTCACTCTACATCACAAGACTAACAATGGAGAGAGCTCAACTATAATCCAGATATTCTGACTTTAAGAAAATAAGACATCATTTGGATAAAGCTGTTCAAAATTTATGAATCATAATTTATATTTGAGCATATTCTTTTAAAAATATACAGCATGAATACTGATGGGTCAATGACAGTGGACTGGGATGAATGGAAGAAGTAGAGCTTAACATCACCTGGCATCAGGGAAATACAAATCAAAACCACAATGAGATACCACCTCACACCAGCCAGAATGGTTAAAATTAACAAGACAGGAAACGACAGATGTTGGCCAGGATGTAGAGAAAGGGGAACCCTCCTATACTGTAGGTGAGAATGCAAGCTGGTGCAGCCACTCTAGAAAACAGCATGGAGGTTCCTCAAGAAGTTGAAAATAGAGCTACCCTATGACCCAGCAATCGCACTACTGTGCATTTCCCTAAAGATACAAATGTAGTGATCCGAAGGGGCACGTGCACCCTAATGTTTATAGCAGCAATGGCCACCATAGCCAAACTATGGAAAGAAACTAGATGTCCATCAACATTTGAATGGATAAAGAAGAGTGGTATATGCATACAATGGAATACTATGCAGCCATCAAAAACGAAAATCTCTCCATTTGCAACAATGTGGATGAAACTAGAGGGTATAATGCTAAGCAAAATAAGTCAATCAGAGAAAGACAATTATCATATCTCTCTGATATGAGGAATTTGAGAGGCAGGGTAAGGATCATGGGGGGTATGGAGGAAAAAATAAAACAAGATGGGGTCAGGAGGAAGACAAACCATAAGAGACTCTTAATCTCAGGAAACAAACAGGGTTACTGGGGGTTGGGGGGTAGGGTTAGGGTGGATGGGTTATGGACATTGGGGAGGGTATGTGCTATGGTGAGGGCTGTGAAATGTGTAAGCTTAATGATTCACAGACCTGTACCCCTGATGCAAATAATATACTATATGTTAATTTAAAAAAAAGAAAATTATGGGGCCAGAATATTAGCTAGGGAGATTTTGTCGATTAAAAAAGTAATGATAAAATAATGTCATTTCCTTACAAATTTGTACAACGTGAAATATCTGAAGTGACATAGAATATTTACAGCAACCAAAGTTTCAATCAGCAAAAGGCACCCATTTGTTGGGAATGATTAGGCACTTAACAGTTAATTATTACTACTACACAGCACCATTATTCTGTATTACAGTTGCTTATTTTCTTGCCTGAAAGTAGGGACTGTGAGTTGCTAATTGCTGTGTCACACAGTACATTCTTAATAAATATTTGCTGGATAAATGAATAAACTATAACTGGAATTCTTTTGAAAGAGTGTCAAGGTTCTAGCTTTTTCACATTCATAAACCTTAGAAAAAAATCCTACTTATGATACATACACAGCAGAGCTTATTATCTACTCAGCACTACATGGGAAGGTCCAGTTTTTTTGTTTTTGTTTTCTTTTTGTTTTTGTTTTGCCAATTCTATTGTAGGTAAAAATATAAAAGGAAACTGCTTACAAATGTGTGCTTATATTTCATATTTGTTTTGTTAGAGGTAAAGAGTCTGATGAACATAACATGGGGATCCACTAGATCCTGAACAGTAGAAATACTTTTATGTTATTGCCAATTGAATAGTTATCTCACTAGCAGTTTATTAGCCTCTATCTCACCACAGCTACAAATGTTTGGTAGAACCTGATGGGTTGTTCTTTTTTGTATTCAATCGTAGACAAATAATTTTGAATTGAATGATAATAGACTTAAAAATGGCAAATGTAGGGGCACCTGGGTGGCTCATTTGGTTAAGTGATGGCCTTCACCTCAGGTGATCCCGGAGTCCTGGGAACAAGACCCGCATGAGGCTCCTAGCTCCATGGGGAGTCTGCTTCTCCCTTGACTTCTCCCTCTCATGCTCTCTCTCTCTCAGATAAATAAATAAAATCTTTTAAAAAATGGCAAATGTAAAGATTATTCTAAACATGATAAAACTATTATTAGTGGGGCGCCTGGGTGGCTCAGTGGGTTAAAGCCTCTGCCTTCGGCTCAGGTCATGATCTCAGGGTCCTGGGATCGAGCCCCACATCAGGCTCTCTGCTAAGCAGGGAGTCTGCTTCCTCCTCTCTCTCTGCCTGCTTCTCTGCCTACTTGTGATCTCTGTCAAATAAATAAATAAAATCTTAAAGAAAAACTATTATTAGTTTATATATTTACTTACTTTTTGGTGGGCAGCAAAGCAAGGTTTATTGAGCAAGATAGCAAAGTGATAGTACAAAGTTCCCAAGGAGAGAGGAGACCTGAAAGCATTGCCCCAAAATATTATTAGTTTATAACAATAGTATTTCAAGCTAATTTATTAGTTACTTAAAATACATTGGTTGGTGATGATGAACATTTTTTCATGTGTCTGATAGCCATTTGTATGTCTTCATTGGAGAAGTGTCTTTTCATATCTTCTGCCCATTTTTTAATATGATTGCCTGTTTTGTGTGTGTTGAGTTTGAGGAGTTCATTATAGATCCTGGATATCAACCTTTTGTCTGTACTGTCATTTGCAAATATCTTCTCCCATTCCGTGGGTTGCCTCTTTTTTTTTTTTTTTTTTTTTTTGACTATTTCCTTTGCTGTGCAGAAGCTTTTGACTTTGATGAAGTCCCAAAAGTTTATTTTGGCTTTTGTTTCCTTTGCCTTTGGAGACATATCTTGAAAGAAGTTGCTGTGGCTGATATCGAAGAGATTACTGCCTATGTTCTTCTCTAGGATTCTGATGGATTCCTGTCTCACATTGAGGTCTTTTATCCATTTTTTTTTAATTTTTTTATTTTTTATAAACATATATTTTTATCCCCAGGGGTACAGGTCTGTGAATCACCAGGTTTACACACTTCACAGCACTCACCAAATCACATGCCCTCCCCAATGTCCATAATCCCAACCCCTTCTCCCAAACCCCCTCCCCCCGGCAACCCTCAGTTTGTTTTGTGAGATTAAGAGTCACTTATGGTTTGTCTCCCTCCCAATCCCATCTTGTTTCATTTATTCTTCTTCTACCCACTTAAGCCTCCATGTTGCATCACCACTTCCTCATATCAGGGAGATCATATGATAGTTGTCTTTCTCTGCTTGACTTATTTCGCTAAGCATGATACGCTCTAGTTCCATCCATGTTGTTGCAAATGGCAAGATTTCATTTCTTTTGATGGCTGCATAGTATTCCATTGTGTATATAGACCACATCTTCTTGATCCATTCATCTGTTGATGGACATCTAGGTTCTTTCCATAGTTTGGCTATTGTGGACATTGCTGCTATAAACATTCGGGTGCATGTGCCCCTTTGGATCACTACATTTGTATCTTTAGGGTAAATACCCAATAGTGCAATTGCTGGGTCATAGGGCAGTTCTATCTTTTATCCATTTTGAGTTTATCTTTGTGTACGGTGTAAGAGAATGGTCGAGTTTCATTCTTCTACGTATAGCTGTCCAGTTTTCCCAGCACCATTTATTGAAGAGACTGTCTTTTTTCCACTGTATATTTTTTCCTGTTTTGTCGAATATTAATTGTCCATAGAGTTGAGGGTCCATATCTGGGCTCTCTACTCTGTTCCACTGGTCTATGTGTCTGTTTCTATGCCAGTACCATGCTGTCTTGGTGACCACAGCTTTGTAATAAAGCTTGAAATCAGGTAACATGATGCCCCCATCAGGGAGATTCAAATTAAAACCACATTGAGATATCACTTTACACCAGTTAGAATGGCCAAAATTAACAAGACAGGAAACAACATGTGTTGGAGGGGATGTGGAGAAAGGGGAACCCTCTTCCACTGTTGGTAGGAATGCAGCTTGGTGCAGCGTCTTTGGAGAACAGTGTGGAGATTCCTCAAGAAATTAAAAATAGAACTTCCCTATGACCCTGCCATTGCACTCCTGGGTATTTACCCCAAAGATACAGATGTCGTGAAAAGAAGGGCCATCTGTACCCCAATGTTTATAGCAGCAATGCCCATGGTCGCCAAACTATGGAAAGAACCAAGATGCCCTTCAATGGATGAATGGATAAGGAAGATGTGGTCCATATACACTATGGAGTATTATGCCTCCATCAGAAAGGATGATTACCCAACTTTTGTAGCAACATGGATGGGACTGGAAGAGATTATGCTGAGTGAAATCAGTCAAGCAAAGAGAGTCAATTATCATATGGTTTCACTTATTTGTGGAGTATAACAAATAGCATGGAGGACATGGGGAGTTAGAGAGGAGAAGGGATTTGGGGGAAATGGAAGGGGAGGTGAATCATGAGAGACTATGGACTCTGAAAAACAATCTGAGGGGTTTGAAGTGGCAGGGGGGTGGGAGGTTGGGTACCAGGTGGTGGGTATTATAGAGGGCACAGATTGCATGGAGCATGGGGTGTGGTGAAAAAATAATGAATACTGTTATGCTGAAAATAAATAAATTTAGTTAAATAAAAAAAAATACATTGGTTGGTGAAACACAAAGTTCCAGGAAAGGCTGATATTAGTTGACTGTGGAGCTGAGATATAAAAAACACTTTTTAGGTCTTACAAGGGGAGAACATACTCATTTGAGATCTAATTATTAATTAATTTTGTTTTAATAGAGAACTGACATGGGAAAAAGATGAACTTTTCATGATTTAACTGATGAAGAAAACAGCTCTGGTCTGTTAGGGATATATCTGTTGGCTGGAGGCATAGCTGGTACTTGTGATAGAAAATTAGAAAATTAGAGCGTCTAAAAACCCTAATGCAGATGTGTTACATAGTTCATGTGCATATATCTGAGTAATGTGAACAATATTTGATGCTTTTCAAAAAAGGGATTTCAGAGGTCTTAACCGAATGATTCCTTGATATGCCCATGTGCAAATTATTTCATTGCCAGTAATCTAGACTTTATTCAATAAGCTGCCAGGAACTCAACTCCGACTGAGGGTACATAAAACAAATAGTACACTCTTCTCAACCATATGCATTTTGGACTTCAGTGATGGAGGCAGATACATAAATGAATAACTAAATACAATCTAATAATCTAGCACTAATATTCTAGGGAGGGCAAAAATCGGGAAGTCTCCTTTTCCTGTGGAGTAGGGGAAAAGGATAGGCAATACTCTGATTCTCTCCATGGATTAGAAGTTGTGACAGCAAGAATCAGAGGCTGGTCAAAGAGTTCTCTTGCTCTTTATTCCTTAGCAAATACAGGGCTCTGTAGATGGAATTCTTCGATTGTCTTGTCTGTCACCAAGCGAACCACACAATGATCACAAAAAGTCAGTCTTCCTGGTTTCTCAAAAACTCCACAACTTCTTTTGGAGCCTTGTTTCTTTTGCCAGTTGCTCTTTCCTTCTATGCGTGGCAGGCTTCAGCTTCTACACTGCCCCACACTTCCTCATTGAGCCTGGGGTACTAGGAACACCTCCCAGGCCTTGCCTTCTTTTTCCTTTATCTTCAGGTCAAAAGTTTGTATACTCTTGGCGAATTGAATCTTTTATCATTGTGAAGGACCCTCTTGATCTCTAAATGTTTTTAGTTCTATTTTGTCTGAGATTAACATAGCCACACCCCTTTCTCCTGTTTGGAATTTGTATATTCATTGTCATCCTTTACTTCTAAACTTTCTGTATTTGTATGTTTTAGATAAGCCACTTAAAACAGCATATGGGTTTTGCTCTATTTTTAATTGGAATATCTATTCCATTTATAGTTAAAGTATTCATTGATATTTTCATTTAAACCCACCGTCTTATTTTATATTTGCCCTGCCTATTTTAAGACCCTCCTTCCTTTCTTGCCTTCTGTTGTATTTAAAAAAATCATTCTGCTCCCCCACCCCCCACCGCCACCATTAGTTTAGTTGTTGTTTTTAAAAATATTACTTGTAACAGTAATTTGTGGACAAGAATGATGATATCCAACTTCAGACTAGATTACTGTTTGTTTCTGTCAGGTGCTTGGGAGTGCTGTCAATCTGGTATCACTTTAAATCAACTTCAAGTCTTGAAGTTTGCTGGACCACCACATCATACAGAGCCATGCTGTAAGTCCTGGCAGGGGCTGGTTTCTTCCTGTTTACTCTTACTGTGGGGTTATAGCCATGCAAAGTCTCTATTTAAAGTGAAAGTGGTATGTGAGAGACCTATACATTTGGTGGGCCCTAGGATTTATCTTTTGTTCTTTGTTAACCCTGTGAGGCCACCAAAACAACTTCATTTCAGAACTGTTTCTTCTGCATTTGGTGTACACTTGTATGCTAATCTTACTTTTCTGTGTTTTCTCCTACATGCTAGCCCTGCAATATACCTCTGTCTTGTTAGCTCATGGATACCTTTAAGGAAAATTTAAGAAATATATATTTCATCATCTTTTTTCAGTTGTCCTCCTAATTACTAATTTGTCATTATCATAAGTGGAATTCTAAACTTATTTTACGGTTTCTGTTACATTGTCATACTTCCTTCTAGGAAGATAATACCAACTTGGACTTTTCCTAACAATGTGTGATATTACCTGTTTCCCTGTATCCTCACCAACATCAGGTAACATTATTTTATAAAAGATTTTGCTGGTAAGAGAGACAATAATCAGAATGCTCAGAAGGACCTAAATAATGGGATGATTCCTGTCACTTTTATTTTCACATTACTAACGGTATTTCTGAGAACATTGGAGAGAGTTGAAGTATATCCTTGTCAAAATTATCAAGGCTCTTAATATTACATTCTGTTCAACAATCACATTTGAATACTCAAAGTTTTGTCAATAGGGTGATTTTAAATATTTAAAATTAACAAATAGCATTTACATTCCTATAATGATATAAATATTATTTATTATAAAGCCAGCCAGTGTGTTAGAACTATATTTTTTTTCTCTGTGGATCTAATGCCATACCTCCTTGTAGTAGATTGTTTGCAAAGATAGATTCCATAATTCTTCCCATCTTTTGTAATATGACTTTGCTACTCTTCCAATCAAGAGGTGGACTTTATTTTACCATTCCTTGAATCTGGGCTAGCTTTGTCCAGGGGCATTGTGGGACTTGGAGGCTTAGATTTCCAGAGGTCTTGCAGCTTTTGCTCATGTCTGCTTAGTGCCCTAAGACCATCTGTAAAGAAGTTTAGACTACCCTACTTGAAAATAAGAAACCATATGGAGAGAGAAAGAGGCACAACTAATAACACCAACCAACCAGCCATAGGCCTGAAGCCATCTTGGACTATCCAACTCCTGTCAAACTGCCAGATGACTATAGCTATACAGGGAAGAGTAGCAGAAGAACAACTCGCTGAGCCCAGTACAATTGTTAATCTATAGAATCACAAGAAAATGAAATGTTTGTTGTTTCAAGCCACTGAGTTTTTTAGGGTGTTTTATTATGTAACAATAGTTAACTGATACACCATCTTATGTTACTCAAAGAATATTTGCAAAAACCCAAATTAAATTAGGACTTAAATTATAGGAGGACTGATTTTAAAAATATTTAACAATCTGTGTAGATGAAAGAATGTCACAGAGGCTGGAGTACCAATAAAGATGAGGATATGTGAGGTAACTTTCAGAGTGTACTGGCTGATGGTGGACTGTCATAACCTCTGGGGTCAAATGGATACCTAGTGTTTGCCTGTCAAGGTGCAAATGCCATCAACAGTGGTGTTGTCTCTCCTGTCTTGATCTGGACTTGCTTTTAACAAAGAGTCCCAGGGATGACACAACAGAAGGCAGGTATAGAGACTGGTTAGTGGTCACTGGGGCAGGTATCTCTTCAAAGTGGAGCCCACCTGGAACTCCCTGGAGCTAGAGTAATTAGTAATTAGTGGTGGGTATACAAGGGCTTATCTTAGTGATTGTGAATCAGCCAGTCAGAATTATTTCCTTATTTTATATATTGGCTCACTGTAAGAACTCCTATGTAGGTTTATTATACAATTAAAGCAAATATACTTATTATTGTGGATGTATAATACAGCTATCATTCAGAGTTTAAATGTCTGTTTCTCCTCATTAGAGAGTTGGTAATTTTCTTCTAGCGGCAACTGACTTGGTGATTATCTTCATTCTCATTCTTCTTTTTTCAAAATAAAAAAAAATATTTTTGGTCAGTTTTCCCCTCTTTCTTCTTCATATATGTATTGCAAGGATCCTGATGATTCCTTCCATGTTTATTAAATATTCAACTATTATATTGCAAGGGATTCCTAAAACAAATAGCTCTTTAATTATTTTTACACTTTTATTTATTATTTATTAAGTAACCTCTACCCCCCAACATGGGGCTTGAACTCACAACGCTCAGATAGAGAGTCTCATTCTCCACTGACTAAGCCAGCCAGGTATCCCCCCAACTTGCTCTTCAATACCTCTTATTTTAAAACCACTTTTGCATCTTTTCTTACTGGACTATATTTGTTGAATTTGTCTCCCCCCCCCCCCTTTTGTTATCTTTACTCACATGCTGAACCACATTGCTCTGGGCTTAATTTTTCTTATGCTATATGCAATATATTCAATACACAAGGCATACTCTCTTATGTTCTCTCAAGGCTATTGGCTATTTATTTTCCAACGTATGCCCTGGAGAAAGGTCTCAGGGCTTTTGGCAACAAAATTAGTTGGATTCCGTTTTTCCTCTACTCACACTGATCATACTGATCATATTTTTTAGAGACCTCACAGCCCCTTGTTAGCAATAAATTCTCTGAGTTTCAGTGGTCTTAAACTCTCAGGAATGTTATTTCTCTTATTCTTCTATTTACATTTATATCTGATTCACTCTTTTCCTGATGGGAGAGTAATTTGTCCATCCCCTTGAGGAATAGGAAAAAAAGCAACCATGCCTATTGCATGTTTATCCATGTCCCATGTGTAAAGTGGCTTCCTTCATAAGCTATAGTGCAGGGATTAAAATAAACATGCTTTCAAAGCTCTCTAATCACCAGAACAGCTGCTGCTTCCCCCAAGAGAGACTTTCAATATCCAGGGAACTTTAACTCTTTCCTGCCTGCCACATGAAAATTACAATATGTAGTTCACAAAGTTCTTCAAATCATATCGTCCATTTTCACCCTTCCCTTTTCAAGGGTCAGAGTTTAGAAGCAAAGAATGTGAGGATAATAACCTGTTTAAGAGAGATGGTCAAAGAGGGTGGAGTCATTTCTCTATGGAGAGGAAATGGTGTGAATGATCTCAAGATAGCTCCTGAAACAGCTGTTCAGTTCAGGTCATATGAACAGGTAAAGCCATACTACCTATGACATTTATTTAAAAGGAAAGTCACTCAATTTTATTTTTAAAATTGCTTTATATTATTACAAAACAAAGGGAGACAATTAATTATATCAGAGCATTATTTTAATGTTTTATTATTTTATTTTGGGGAGATATTTATTTATTTACTTGAGAGAGAGTGAGCACACACGAGTAAGTATGAGCAGGGGGAGGGGCAGAAGGAGAGGGAAAATCTCTAGCAGACTCCTTGCTGAGTGCAGAGCCTGACATGGGGCTAGAGCCCATGACTCTGAGATCATGACTTGAGCTGAAACCAAGAACTGGATGCTTAACCAACTGAGCCATCCAGATACCCCATTATTATTATTCTAAAATTATGGTGTTTTTAAAAAGAATATTCCTTCTTTTAATATTTTCTCAATAGAAGCTAGTTTAGATCATTGATTTGGGCATCTACATGGGACCTTCACAATAATATACTAAGTTCACTGAAATCCAACAGGAATATGGTTGAATCAAGGGAGAAAAAATGCAACAATGGAGAATCAGGCATTAGAGACCACTAACTTGTATTTGCCTTATTCTCTCATAATATCTCTGAAGTTCAGTTGGCTCATCTGTAAAATGTGGAAAATAAAATGTATTTTGCAGCTTGGTACATGATATGCATTCAAGAAACGGTGGTCTCAAGCATTACATAAAGCATAATAATTTAGGATACTGTGGGTCAGTTCTATAGAGGGACTCAAACTAGGTTGAGGAGGGATGACCTCCTCAAAGATGTAACATTTAGGTTGAAACCCAAAGGGTAAGTGGAAAATTTCCAGTTGAAAGACAGAGAAAAAAATATTCCACCCAGTGAACAATGGGTTTAAAGCCCTGGAGGCAAAAGAGCAAGCTATGTTTGAAGTGTTAAAAGAAGTTCCCTAAGGCTAGAGTGGTGATCACCGTTAAAGAGGAGGCTGAAGAGCAGACAGGCCAAGGGAAGAGAGGCAGAAGCATACGCAGGGAGAATGGTTGGGACAGTATACAGTAACCCAGGTGAGAGATAAGAGTGATGTCAGTGGAAAGACAAGTGGACAGATTCCACAGATATTTAAGAAGTGGTTAAGATTTTGTTATAATTGTGGAGGAGTGTAAAAGAGAGGGGAATGTCACAGATGATACTGAAATTATTAGTTGTTCAACTGGGACCATTTATTGTGATGGGGAACACTTGGGCAGGACTGCCATGTCACAAATCCTCGAGGGTACCATTGGCAATATATTTTGGGGGTCAGTGTGTGTGTGTGTGTGTGTGTGTGTGTGCGTGTGTATTTAGTTTTGGGCATGTGGAGCTTCAGGTGTCCATATGAGTTAGGATTCTTTAGGTCATAAATCACAGAATTGTGACTCAAGCTGGCTTCCATAATAAATGGAATTTATTTTCTCATATTTAGAAATAAGGTGGACTTCTGGTGAAGCTTTATTATCAGATCAACAGTGTCACCAAAGAATTTACCCTACCCCCATCTCTGCTCTCAGACTTCCACTGAGTTCTTTATCTATGACTTATTCTTTTTGTGATTGAAAGATGACTGCCAGAGACTTCCAGGTGTCTAAGTTTCTTTGTGTGTAAGAGAGCTGACTCTTCCTGTATTTCTGACAGAAGAGTAAGGAAGTTTCTTTTGGGAAGTCTTCCTAAAACATTTCCTTGGGTCTCACTGGTCCAGGTTGTATCATTTATCAATCCTTGAACTAATTAATATTGTAGAGTGATAGAATGTACTGACTGGCTTGGAACAAGAAGCTAAAATACAGACCAAAATAAAGGCCAAGGAAATATTCTACTGAAAATCCATTCCTTAAGGAAAATTCTATTGTCATTATGCAGTAATAATGACAGCTCCCCCAGTTTCTGTCTGGCAAGCATGCTACACATCTGTGTTATTGTGTTTAATCTTTATAACAATCTTGCAAAGTAGGGCCTGCAGAGATAATGGTGACCAGTACAGACAAGGCACTTAACTTCATTTTCCAGATGAAAAAAACTGAATTATAGAGAAGTTAGATCATTTGTTCTGAATTACTCAGTAAGTGACCTAGCCAAGATCAAGTCCTAGGTCTGTCTGTGATGTCATGTTGCTTTGTTAAAATTGGATAGAGTTGCCACCAGAACTTATTGCATAGGATGCTTAGTTGTTTTCATCTCAGTGATTTCCATTCCATTATAATTCCTTATTATAATCAACACTTGTTGGATGTCTGCTAGATGCTAGATCTTATTCTAGGCAAAAAAAAAAAAAAAAAAAAAAAAAAAGGCTAGGGCTTCCCATCTAAAGGGCATGACTATATTTAGGTTCCTGGTAAATGTACATTATGATTTTAAAGTATGGATTAACTGCCCAGGTGTCCATTGATATTAAATAAGTTTGTGTGCCCTCTGGGACTTCTGGGTATTTACACACATTTGACCTTTTATTGATACAGTATAAGAAGTTTCTTTCTTCTGAAGGAACCAAATTAGAAACTTCTGAGAAATTTGCTTCTGCTTCTTTGGCTGGTGCTACTGCACAATCTCTTATTTACCCTTTGGAGGGAAGTGCTATTGAAAGAAGATTATTTGTTAATTTTAATGAAAATTATGGTTATTTTTTTCAAATGAGCCAGAATCCTCTTACAATTAGTAGTAATTACACAGAGTAGGGAAAACTTATTGCCAGGGCAGTATCAACAGAGCTGTGACATCTAGCTGGCATTTCTATTACTGTTCTTTTTTTTTTTTAATTTGCCCTTCCATATGAACATTTTTTGACTTGCCAAGTTTCTTAAAAACAAAAAACAAAACAAGTTGGGATTTTTTATTCTAACTGTACTACATGAATTTTGGGAAGAAATGGCAATTGTAATATTGAATATTTTCGTACAGGAAGGAGGCATCTCTCTCTCTCTATTTAAATATTCTGTTATATTCTTTGATAAGCTTTATAATTTTCTTAGAGAGGTCTTATACATTATGAAGCTTTTATATTACTGTATGGTTGTGATATTTGTTATTATTAATGTATTCTAATACATTTTGCTAATGTTTGTTGCTAGAATATATGAAAACTCTTGGATTTTAACTTCTATCCAACCACTCTACATTACTCTTATTAATTCTAATAATTTAGACGCTTTTAAGGTTTTCTCTTAATCATGTTTTTTGGAAATTTCGCCATGATATGTACAGATTTGGATTCTTTTCTTCATATTAGTTAATTTTTTTTTCAATGAAAAAGTTGGCATTTTTTGTGGTCCTGGGAAATTTTTTACTATTAAACTTTGCATTATATATTTTTCTTTTTTTTTTTTTAAGTAGGAGCCCCAAATGGCTCAAACTCATGACTCTGAGATCATGACCTGAGCTGAGATCAAGAGTTGGGCACCTAACCGACTGAGCCACCTAGGAACCCAAGGAATATGAATATATATATATATTCATATTATATTATATATATTATATATATATAGAGAGAGAGAGAGAGAGAGAGTGCGCTTTCTCTACCCTCCTTTTGTAACTCTTTTTAAGTTAATTAATTATTGCAGTATAATTAACATACAGTGTTATATTACTTTAAGGTATACAATATAGAGATTCAATAATTCTATACATTGCAATGCTCATCATAATAAGTGTACTCTTAATCCCCATTACCTATTTTACCCACTGCCCCAACCATTTTCCCTCTTATAACCATCAGTTTGTTCTCTATATTGAAGACTTTTTAAATTTGTCTTTCTTTCCTTTGTTTTGTTTCTTAAATTCCATATACTAATGAAATATGGTATTTGTCTCTCTCTGGCTGATTTATTTCACTTACCATTGTACCTTCTAGATTCATCCATGTTGTTGCTAATGGCAAGATTTCATTCTTTTCTATGGCGGAGTAATATTTTATCATATATATGTATATGTATATGTGTGTATATATGCATAAATACATATAACTTCTATTTCCCTTTTTCAATATTTTATTTAAATTCTAGTTAGTTAACATATAGCACTTCTTTATCCATTCATCTATCTATTGTCATTTGGGCTGCCTCTGTAATTTGGCTACTGTATATAATGCTGCAATAAACATACAGGTGTATATATCATTTTGAATTATTGTTTTTGTATTCTTCGGGTTAATACCTGGTAGTGGAATTACTGGATTATATGGTAGTTCTATTTTTAATTTTTTGAGGAATCTCCATACTGTTTTCCACAAGGGCTATACCATTTTGCATTCCCACCAACACTGCTCCTTTCTCTCCATATCCTCGCCAATACTTGTTGTTTCCTGTGTTGTTTTTTTTTTAATTTTTTATTTTTTTATAAACATATAATTTTTTTTTATCCTCGGGGTACAGGTATGTGAATCGCCAGGTTTACACAATTCACAGCATTCACCAAAGCACATACCCTCCCCAATGTCCATAACCCCACCCGCCTTCTCCCAATGTTTCCTGTGTTTTTTATTTTTACTTTTATTTTAGCCATTCTGACAGGTGCCTGTTGATATCTCAATGTGGTTTTGACTTGCATTTCCTTTATGATTAGAGATGTTGAGCATCTTTCACGTGTCTTTTGGCCATCTGTGTGTGTTCTTTGGAGAAATGTCCATTTAGGTCTTCTGCCCATTTTGAAGTTGGATTATTTGTTTGGATTTTTTTTGGTGTTGGCTTGTATATATTCTTTATACATTTAGATAATTACCCTTTATTGGATCTGTCACATGTAAATATCTTCTCTCATTCACTAGGTTGTCTTTTAGTTCTGTTGATTTTTTCCTTTGCTGTGCAGAAGTTTTTTATTTTTATGTAGTCCCAATAGTTTATTTTTGCTGTTATCTCCCCTGCCTCAGGGGGCATATCTAGAAAAACTTTGCTATGGTCAGTGTCAGAGAAATTTTGACCAGTGTAATCTTCTAGGATTTTTATGGCTTAGGTTCCATATTTAGATCCTTAATCTATCATGAGTTTATTTTTGTGTGTGGTTTAAGAAAGTGGTACAATTTCATTCTCTTGGTTGTAGCTGTCCAGCTCTCCCAACACCTTTAGTTGAAGAGACTGTCTTTTTCCCATTGCATATTCTTGCCTTCTTTGTTGAAGATTAATGGACCACATAATTTTGGGTTTATTTATGGGCTTTCTATTCTGTTCCATTGATCTATGTGTCCATTTTTTTGGTCAGTACTATACTGTTTTGATTACTACAGCTTTGTAATATATCTTGAAATCTGGGATTATAATACCTCCAGTTTTGTTCTTCATTTTTAAGATTGTTTCAGCTATTTGAGGTCTCTTGTGGTTTCATACAAATCTTAAGATTATTTGTTCTAGTTCTGTGAAAAATGCTGTTGGTATTTTGATAGAGATTTCACTAAATATGTTGATTGCTTTGTGTAGTATAGACAATTTGATAATATTTTCTTCTCCCAATCCATGAGCATGGAATATCTTTCCATTTGTTTATGTCATCTTCAATTTCTTTCATCAAGATTTTATAATTTTCTATCACTACAGGTCTTTCACCTCCTTTGTTAAGTTTATTCCTAGGTATTTTATTATTTTTGGTGCAGTTGTAAATGGGATTGTTTTCTTAATTTCTCTTTCTGCTACTTCATTATTAATGCATAGATCTACAACATATTTTTGTATATTGATTTTGTGTCCTGCAATTTTATTGATTCATTTATCAGTTCTAGTAGCTTTTTGGTGGCGTCTTTAGGGTTTTTTGTATATAGTATCATGTCACTGAAAATAGTAGAAGTTTTACTTCTTCTTTACCACTTTTGAAGCCTTTTGTTTCTTTTTCTTATCTGATTTCTGTGACCAGGATTTCCAACACTATGTTGAATAAAAATGGTGAGAGTGGACATCCTTGTGTTGTTCAGAACTTAGGGAAAAAGTCCTCAGTTTTTGACCATTAAGTATAATTTTAGTATAATTTTTATATATGGCTTTTGCTATGTTGACATATGTTCCCTCTAAACCAACTTTGTTGAAGGTTTTTATCATGAATGGTTGTTGAACTTTGTCAAATTCTTTTTCTGCATCTATTGAAATGATCATATGGTTTTTTAATACTTTCTTTTGTTGATGTGATGTATCATTGATTGATTTACCAGTATTGAACCATGCTTGCATTCCCAGAATAAATTCCACTTGATCATGGTGAATGACTCTTTACATATTGCTGGGTTCAGTTTGCTAATATTTGGTTGTGGTTGAGGATTTTGCATCTGTGTTCATCAGAGATATTGGCCTGTAGTTCTCTTTTTTGTAGTGTCCTTGTCTAGTTTTTGTAACAAGGTAATGTAGGCCTCACAGAATTAATTTGGAAATTTACTTTCCTCTTCTATTATTTGGAATAGTTTGAGAAGAACTGAAATTAATTCTTCTTTAAATGTTTGGTAGAATTCGCTTGTGAAGCTATGTGGCCCTGGACTTTTATGTGTTGGGAGTTTTTTGGTTACTGACTCAATTTCATTGCTGGTAATTGATCTGTTCAAATTTTCTATTTCTTCTTGATTCAGTTTTGGGAGGTTATGTTTCTAAGAATTTATCCATTTCTTCCAGGTTGTCTAATTTATTGGCATATAACTGCTCATATTATTCTCTAATACTAGCTTGTATGTCTATGGTATTGGTTCTTATTTCTCTTCTTTCTTTCTGATATTTTCCCTCTTAGAACAGCTTTTGCTGCATCCCAAAGATTTTGGACCAATGTATATTCATTTTCATTTGTCTCCATGTTTTATTTTTAAATCTCCTCCTTGATTTCTTGGTTGACCCATTCATTGTTTAGTAGCATATTGTTTAACCACCATGTTCTTTCCAGATTTTTTCTTGTGGTTGATTTCTAGTTTGAAACTAGATCTAGTTCCTAACCACTATTGCTGTGGTCAGAAAAGATGTAGGTTATGTCTTTGATATTTTTGAATTTGTTGAGCCTTCTTTGGGGCCTAATCTATTTTGGAGAACATTTCATGTGCACTTGAAGAGGATGTATACTTTGTTGTTTTAGGTTGGCATGTTCTGAATATATCTGTTAGATCCTTCTGGTCCTATGTGTCATTCAAAGCCATTGTTTCCTTGTTGATTTTCTATTTGGATGATCTATCCATTGATATAAGTGGGGTGCTAAAGTCCCCTATATTATTGTATTACTACTGATTACTTTCTTTATGTTTGTTACTAGATGCTTTATGTATTTGGATGTTCCCATTTTGGGTTCATAAATATGTACAATTGTGATATATTCTTGTAGGATTATTCCCCTTATTTTTATAATATGGTGTCTTTCTTTGTTCCTTGTTACAGTCTTTGTTTTAAGGTTTATTTTGTCCAATAAAAATATAGCTACCCTGGGTTTCTTTTCACTTCCATTGGCATGATAAATATTTTCCCATTACTTTCAGCCTGCATGTATTTTTAGGTCTGAATTGAGTCTCTTAATAATCAGCAAAAAGATGGGTTGCTTTTCAATCCATTCCATATCCTGTGGGGTTTTTGTTTTCTTTTGTTTTGTTTTGTTTTGTTTTTGGATTGGAGCATTTAGTCCATTTATGTTCAAAGTAATTACTGATAGGTGAGAACTTATTGTCATTTTGTTACTTGTTTTATGATTGTTTTTGTAGTTCTCTGTTTCTTCTCTTGGTCTCTTGTCTCATGGTTTTGTTTATTTTTATTTTTGTTTTTTAGTGATATATTTGGATTCCTTTCTCTTTATTTTTAAACTATTACCAGGTTTTGATTTATGGTTACCATTAGGTTTGTATATAACATCTTCTGCATATAACAGCCTATACTAAATTGATGTTTCCTTAAGCTTGCATTCTTTCTTTACTCCTCTTCCCCTCATGCTTTAGGTATATGGTATAAATTAATATCGTGTGTGTGTGTGTGTGTGTGTGTGTGTGTGTGTGAATCCCTTGACTGTTATAGATATACTTACTTTTACTGCTTTTGTCTGTCCTGCTTTTCAAGCTCCTGCTTATAGTCTTTCCTTTCTACTCAAAAAGTTCCCTTTAACATTTCTTGTAAAGGTGGTTTAGTGGTGGTGAATTTCTTTAACCTTTGTTTGCCTGGGAAATGATGTCTCCCTTTATTCTGAATGATAACCTTGTTGGATTGAGTATTTTTATGTACAGGGTTTTTTTTTTCCTTTCAGAACTTTGAATATATAATACCACTCCCTTCTGGCTTGAAAACGTTCTGCTAACAAATCAGCTGATAGCCTTATGGGTTTCCTTTGTATGTAACAGTTTTCTGTTCTTTTCCCACTTTTAAAATTCTTTCTTTATCACCATTTTTCCATTTTAATTACTGTATGTCTTGGTGTAGACCCCCTTTGGTTGTTTTTTTTGGGGGGGTCTCTCTGTGCCTTCTGGATCTTGATTTCTGTGCATAATTTCTGATAATGATATTTATCTACTCTAAATCAATTAAAGTCACTAGATTCTTAAAAAAAAAAAAAAAGTAAGGGGGTAGGAGGAATTAAGATCGTGGAGTGGGGGATCCTGAGTTTGCCTCATCCCTTAAACATAACTAGATCAACATCAAATCATTTTGGACAAATAGGAAATCGATCTGAGGAGTAAGAAAACAATCTGCACAATTGGAAGGAGAGAATATGGTAGATGTGAGCTTAGAGTCATGAATTGGAGGAGAAAAGAGCTGTGGTACTATGTTGGTGGGGAGTCCTTTTCCCAGAGTTAAGTCAGGGAGAGAGGAAAAGAGCAGGTGAGAGAATAACACTTAGGGTTCACATAATATGTTGCAGTGAGAAGATCCCCTGGGTGGCACAGGGAGAGAAAGCTTCCCTTTCTGGAATACATTTGGAAGAGGGTTTTTGCCTCTTTAAGAACAAAGGGTCTGCTAGGAGCCTTTGAGCACTGTCCAGCAGCAGGGGACAGAGGCACATGCAGAGGATGGATAAGCTGGTGGCAGTTTTTTGCTGTGCATCACCATAGACTCCAGACACCATGTGCATGCTGTGCAACTGCTTTTCTGGGACAGAACAGTGCTGGGCACAATGCCAGGCTTTCCTCTGGGGGAGGGGAGTAGGTCTGTGCCTTGTCAGGCCCTTTAAGATTTGGAGTTTTGAATTCCAGTTATTGGCCAGAGATAAAACATAGGAGATCCTTGGCACCAGGCATGACAGTAGCCTTGGCACAGACAGGGTGAGGACGGGAATCTGATGAAAGCCTGGGGCAGAGTAGAGGAGATTGTTCCCCTTTTTGTGAGGGCTTCCTAAACTGGAAGGCTGTGAGTAACCCTCATTGGGGATGAGAGCATAGGATGACCCCAGCTTCCACACACCCCCACACCAGTGCATTGGGACTTCAGAGAGAAACACAGTGCCTCCAGTGTAGGCTGGAGTCACTTACACCAAACCCTGGCCCCCTGCTACTGGCAGGGGCAACTTTACAAGGGCAGGTCTGACTATGAACAAACACAGCAGGCCTCTCCCTCAGAAGATCACCACAGCACCCCCACCACCACCACCATATACCAGGTCTACTGATAATAGAGTGTTCAAGAGTCTCAACTTCAGTTCTGGTGGAAATAGGACCAGGTTTTCATTTTCAGTTTTAATGTATTTATTTTATCACTTCTCTTCTTTTTTCCTAGGAATCAGGCTTAAGGTTTTTTGTTCATTTGTTAGTTTGTTTGTTTACTTTTCTCATTTTTTGAATCAGGCTTGTTTTCTTTCTTTTTTCCTTCTTACTTTCTTATTTCTTGGAATCAGGCTTATAGTTTTTGTTTTTCTGTTTACTTTTTTGTTCCTTTTCCTTTTCTCTTTTCTTGGATTATACATTTTATTTTTTATTTTTTTATTCAGACTAATCTTAACAAACAAACAAAAGCATACCTAGTTAAATGTCCAAACACTCCCCACTCCAATAAAAAAATTTTTTAAAAACCATGTAGGGTATCAGAATGGATTAAAAAAACAAGACCTGGGTGCCTGGGTGGCTCAGTGGGTTAAGCCTCTGCCTTCAGCTCAGGTCATGATCTCAGGGTCCTGGGATCAAGTCCTGAATCAGGCTTTCTGCTTGGCAGGGAGTCTGCTTCCTTCTCTCTCTCTCTCTCCGCCTGCCTCTCTGCCTACTTGTGATCTTGCTCTGTCAAATAAATAAATAAAATCTTAAAAAAAAAGACCCATTGATATACTGCTTACAACAGACTCATTTTAGACCTAGAGTCACTTCCAGATTGAAAGTGAGGGGATGGAGAACCATCCCATGCTAATGGACGTCAAAAGAAAGCTGGAGTAGCCATACTAATATCAGACAAACTAGATTTTAAACCAAAGACCATAGTAAGAGATGAAGGGCACTATATCATAGAAAAGGGGTCTATCCAACAAGAAAACCTAATAATTGTAAATATTTATGTACTCAACTTGGGAGCAGCCAAATAATATAAATCAATTACTAACAAACATAAATTCATTGATAATAATACAATAATAGTAGGGGACTTTAACACTCTACTCACTACAATGGACAGTTCCTCTAAGCAGAAAATCAATAAGGAGCAATGGCTTTGAATGACACACTGGACTTCACATATATTCAGAACACATTCTAAAGCAGCAGAATAGACATTCTTTTTGAGGGCATGTGGAACATTCTCCAGATTAGGTCACATGTTGGGTTACAAATCAGACCTCAACCAGTACAAAATACTGAGATCACACCATGCATATTTTCAGACCATAATGCTCTGAAACTTGAAGTCAACCACAAGAACAAATTTGGAAAGACCACAAATACATGGAGGTTAAAGACCATCCTACCAAAGAATGAATGGGTCAACTAGGAAATTAAAGAAGAAATAAAGAAATACATGGAAGCAAATGAAAATGAAAACATGACAGTCCAAACCTTTGGGATGTAGCAAAGGTGGTCCTAAGAGGGAAGTATATAGCAACACAGGCATTCTTCAGGAAGCAAGAAGTCTCAAATACATAACCTAACCTTACACCTAAAGGAGCTGGAAAAAAAGACTGCAAATAAATCCCAAAACCAGCAGTAGAAAGGAAATAATTAATATTAGAGCAGGAATAACTGATATAGAAATGTTAAAAAGTCAGTAGAACAGATCAATGAAACTAGGGGCTGGTTCTTCAAAAGAATTAACAATATTGATAACCACCTAGCCAGACTTATCCAAAAGAAAAGAAAAGGACCCAAATAAATAAAATCATAAATGAAAGAGGAGAGATTACAACCAACACCACAGAAATACAATTATAAGAGAATATTATGAGCCATTATATGCCAGTAAATTGGGCAATCTGGAAGAAATGGATAAATTTCTAGAAACGTGTGAACTACCAAAACTGACACAGGAATAAATAGAAAATATGAACAGACCCATAACCAGCAAAGAAATTAAATCAGTAATCAAAAGTTTCCGAACGCACAAGAGTCTAGGGCCACATGGCATACCAGGGGAGTTCTACCAAACATTTAAGGAAGGAGTAATACCTATTCTTCAGAGGCTATTCAAAAAAGTAGAAATGGAAGGAAAACTTCCAAACTCATTCCATGAGGCCAGCATTACCTTGATTCCAAAACCGAAGACCCCACTAAAAAGGAGAATTACAGACCAATATCCCTGATGAACAAGGATGCAAAAATTCTCAATATGGTAATTGAATCCAACAGTACAGTAAAAGGATTACTCACCACCATCAAGTGGGATTTATTCCTGGGCTACAGGGATGATTCAATACCCACAAATCAATCAATGTGATACACCACATTAATAAAAGAAAGGATAAGAACCATATGATCCTCTCATTAGATATAGAAAAGGCATTAAACAAAATACAGCATCATTTCTTGATAAAAACCTTAAGAAATCAGGGATAGAAGGAACATAGATCAGGATCATAAAGACTGTATATGAAAGGTCCATAGCTTCAGGTCATTTTCAATGGGGAAAAACTGAAAGCTTTCTTTCCCTAAGGACAGGAATAAGGATGTCCACTCTCACCACTGTTGTTCCACATTGTACTAGAAGTCCTAGCCTCAGAAATCAGACAACAAAAAAGAAATAAAATGCATTCAAAGTAGCAAGGAAGAAGTCAAACTTTCACTCTTCACAGATGACATGATACTGTATGTATAAAACTTGAAAGACTCCACCAAAAAATTACTAGAATTCAGCATGATACATGAATTCAGCAAAGTTGCAGGATATAAAACCAAAGTACAGAAATATGTTGCATAGCTATAGAGTAATAAGGAAGCAGGAGAAAGAGAAATCAAGGAGTCAATCCCACACACAATTGCATCAAAAATCAAAAGATATGTAGGGATAAACCTGACCAAAGAGGTAAAAGATCTGTAAGCTGAATACAATAGAACATTTATGAAAGAAACTGAAGAAGACACAAAGAAATGGAAAAACAGCCCATGTTCATGGATCAGAAGAACAAATATTCTTAAAATGTCCAAACTACCTAAAGTAAACATTCTACACTTTCAGTACAGTCCCTCTCAATATAACAGGAGCATTTTTAACAGAGCTAGAACAAACAATTCTAAAACTTGTATGAAACAAGAAAAGATCCCAAATAACCAAAGTAATGTTGAAAAAAAGGAAAACAGGGGTGCCTGGGTAGCTCAGTGGGTTAAAGCCTCTGCCTTCGGCTCAGGTCATGGTCCCAGGGTCCTAGGATTGAGCCCTGCCTCAGGCTCTCTGCTCAGCAGGGAGCCTGCTTCATCCTCTGCCTCTCTGCCTACTTGTAATCGCTGTCTGTCAAATAAATAAATAAAATCTTAAAAAAAAAAAGGAAAAAGGAAAAGGTCATCATCTCAGGGTCCTGGGATGGAGCCCTGTATCTGGTTCTTTGCTCAGTGGGGAGTCTGTATCTCCCTCTCCTTCTGCCTAACCCCCCATGCTCTCTCTCTCTCTCAAATACATAAATAAAATATTTTTTATAGATGTTTAATATATATACATACACACACACACACACACACACACACACATATATATATATATATATATATATATATATATATAACAATAGAATATTACTCAGTGAACAAAAAGAATGAAATTTTGCCATTCGTGACAATGTGGGTAAAGGGAACAAATACACTAGAATGTATTTTTTTTAAGATTTTATTTATTTGTTAAACAGAGAGAGACACAGAAGGAGAGGGAACATAAGCAGGGGAAGTGGGAGAGGGAGAAGTAGGCTCCCTGCTGAGCAGGGAGCCTGATGTGGGGCTCAATTCCAGGACCCCAGGATCATGACCTGAGCTGAAGGCAGATGCTTAACAACTGAGCCATTCAAGTACCTCAGAACTAGAGTGTATTATGCTAAGCAAAATAAATCAGTCCAAGAAAGACAAATACCATATGATCTTAATCATATTTAGAATTTAAGAAACAAAACAGATGAACATAGGGTAAAGGAAGGAAAAATAAAATAGGATAAAAACAGAGGGAGGCAAGCCATAAGAGGTTCTTAACCATAGAGAACAAACTGAAGGTTGCTGGAGGGGAGGTGGGTGGGTGGATGGACTAAATGGGTGATGGACATTGAGAATGGCATTTATTGGGATGAACACTGGGTTTATATGTAAGTGATGAATCATTAAATTCTACTCCTCAAAATTAATACTATACTGTATGTGAACTAACTTGAATTTAAATAAAAAATATAAATAAAATTAATTGATATGGTTTTATAAAAGTAAGGGGAGAATGTAAGGTTTTTTTGGGGGGATATGAAAAATAATGACTTTTTTCCTATGTTAGTATTTTCCAGTTTCACTTTGGCCATTCTCTGTAGCTGATTCTGTCAGACCATCAAGCATGAACTTCCTTACCCAACTCTCTCTCTCTTTGGTAACTCAGAGAACATTCCACCCCAGCAGACTTCTTAATTTTTTAAAATATTTTATTTATTTATTTGACAGAGATCTCAAGTAGGCAGAGAGGCAGGCAGAGAGAGAGAGAGAGGAAGAAGCAGGCTCCCTGCAGAGCAGAGAGCCTGATGCAGAACTCGATCCCAGGACCCTAAGATCATGACCTGAGCTGAAGGCAGAGACTTTAACCCACTGAGCCACTCAGGCACCCTTAATTTTTTTTTTAATAAGAGTTTTTGTTTTTAAAGATTTTACTTATTTATTTAACAGAGAGAGAGAGAGAGAGAAGGAACACAAGCAGGGGGGAGTGGGAGAAGGGTTTCCCACTGAGCTGGAAGCCCAATACAGGTTTGGATCCCAGGACCCCGGGACCATGACCTGAGCTGAAGGCAAATGTTAAATGACTGAGACACTCAAGAACCCCCAGACTTCTGAATTCTTATCAGGAGTTTGGATAACAATTAGGATTGTGGAGTCAGACTGCTTGAGTTCAAATTCTGATTCCAGAATTTATTTAACCTCTCCTGTTAATCCTGTGGATTCTCTCATCTTAAAAATGAGGATTTTGCCTCTTTGGAGAACAGTGTGGAGATTTCTCAAGAAATTCAAAATAGAACCTCCCTATGACCCTGCAATTGCACTCCTGGGTATTTACCCCAAAGATACAGATGTCGTGAAAAGAAGGGTCATCTGTACCCCAAAGTTTATAGCAGCAATGGCCACGGTCGCCAAACTGTGGAAAGAACCAAGATGCCCTTCAAGGGACGAATGGATAAGGAAGATGTGGTCCATATACACAATGGAGTATTATGCCTCCATCAGAAAGGATGAATACCCAACTTTTGTAGCAACATGGATGGGACTGGAAGAAATTATGCTGAGTGAAATCAGTCAAGCAGAGAGAGTCAATTATATGGTTTCACTTATTTGTGGAGCATAACAAATACCATGCAGGACATGGGGAGAAAGAGAGGAGAAGGGAGTTGGGGGAAATTGGAAGGGGAAGTGAACCATGAGAGACTATGGACTCTGAAAAACAATCTGAGGGTTTTGAAGGGGTGGGGGGTGGGGGGTTGGGGTACCAGGTAGTGGGTATTATAGAGGGCATGGATTGCATGGAGCAGTGGATGTGGTGCAAAAATAATGAATACTGTTATGCTGAAAATAAATTTTAAAAAATGAGGATTTTTTAATTAAACAAATAATGATTGAGTTGCATGTATCAGACTCTGTTCTAGGTGCACCAAACAAGAGAGACAGGGAGTCTGTCCTTGGGGAGCTCAGCATTCTTTCACTGGAAGACAATAAGCTAAAAGCTTAAAAGCTTATTTAAGCTTATTTTAGCTTAAATAAGCTAATAAGATAATGCCTTAGTGATGAGAAAAACAGAACAGGAAAGGAGAGTAGGGAGTGTTAGGGACTGAAATTTTCCATATCAAGGTCTGGGAAGGTCTTTCTGAGAAGGAGACTTTTGAGTAAAGATCTGAAGAAGTCGAGAGGGTGAGCCATGCATAAATCTACAGGGAGAGCATTCACATTGTGGTCAGCCTGTGCTGCTGGAGAGGAATAAACTGAAGAGGTTAGTAAATGAGGTCAGAGAATGAGTAGGGACCAGATTTAGCAAAACCTTGCAGATCATCCAAAGTACTTTAACTTTTATTCTAGATGAAATAGGAAAACACTGGATGGATGGTTTTGAGCAGAGGAATGCCATATCCAATAAGTTTTTTTTTTTCATTATTTTAACAACTTTATTGAGATATAATTCACATACCATTATTTCACCATTTTAAAGGACAGCACCCACTTCCCTTTCCCATTTCCCCTACTCCTTGGTAACCACTAATCTTTCTGTCTCTACAGATTTGTCTTACCAGTATATTTCTTATAAATGGATCTTACCATAATGTCTTTCCTGATTGTCTTTTTTCACTCACCATAATATTTTCAAAATTTATCCATGTACTTGTAGCATGTATCAGTATTTCTTTCTTTTTTATTGAACATTATTCCATTATATGGATGTACCACCTTTTATTTGTCCCTTCATCAGTTGATGGATATTTTGGTTTCTACCTTTTAGAAGGTTATTATGAATAATGGTGGTATGAAATTGAGTACAAGTTTACCTGTGGACAAATGTTTCAATGTTCTATATATAGGAGTAGAACTGCTGTATCATTTAACTCTCTATTTACCCTTTTGAAGAACTACCAAACTAATTTCCAAAGTGGTAAAACAGTTTTATATTTCCACCAATAGTGAATGAGGATTTCAAGTTCTCTACATCCTTGTCCACATCATTTTTATTATAGACATCTTACCAGATATAAAGTGGTAGTATTTTCCATTGTTAATTGGTTTGTCTTTTTTATTGTTGACTTGTAGAAGTGCTTTTTATGTATTGGATATAAGTCCTTTATCAGATATATAGTTTGCAAATATTTTCTTCCATTCCATGGGTTGTCTTTATTTTCTTTATGGTGTTCATTGAAACACAAAAGTTTTTAACTTTGATTAAAAATTAAAAGTTTTTAATTTTGATTAGAAATTTTAAAAAATTTAAAAATTTTAAAAATTTTAAAAAACTTCTTTTGTCATTTGTGCATTTGTTGTCCCATCTGAGAAACCATTATCTGATGCAAGATCATGGAAAATTTACTATTATATTTTCTTCTAAGAGTTTTGTAGTTTTAGTTCTTATATTTAGGTCTATGATATATTTTTAATTTTTATATGCTGTATTAGGCAGGGGTCCAACTGCATTCTTTTTGGAGGTAGATATCCAGTTGTTTCAACTGGAAGAGAGCCAACTGAAAATGTGTAACTTGTTGAAAAAACTGTTTTCTCCACTGGACAATCTTGGCACTCTTGTTGAATCAATTACCTATAAATGAAAGTGGTTTTGTTTTTCTGGAACCCTGAATTTTACTCTATTGATCTGTATATCTATCCTTATGTACCACAATGGCTTGGTTGTTGGGGCTCTATACTAAGTTTTAAAATCAGAAAGTGTTAATTATCTTTGTTCTTTTCTAAGCATTATTTAGGCTATTCTGGGTCCCCTTACATTTTCATACAGATTTTAAGATCAGCTAGTGTCAGAAGTTTTAGGACAATGGAGAATGTAGTTCTTCCCCTGAAATAATGATGTTAGTAAGTTTGGAGAGTAAATGATGAAGGATATGGTATCATGCCAGAGAAAAATTAAAGGTCCATTTAAGATTTTATGGCCATGAATTTAAAATGAGACCAATCAGCATAAGTGTGTGTTTTCTCAGCTGTGTTCAGCTATATTCTGAACTATTTTCATAACATGAAATCACCATTTACGCTTATCACTCTTATTCTCTTATGAGTAGAGAGTTTTCCAAAGGCTAAATGATCTTTGATGACATCATGCTCATATGGCTATTTGATGTATTCTTATGTTTATATTTTTTCTGTTTTAATATCTACCACAATAGGTAATATTGATAGCTATAACCCATAGAAGCAAAAACTTTTTGGTGTTCTCAGTAACTTTGAAGAGTATAAGGGAGGGGCATCTGGGTGGCTCAGTGGGTGGGCCTCTGCCTTAGGCTCCTGTCATGATCTCAAGGTCCTGGGATGGAGCCCCGAATCAGGCTCCCTGCTCCGCGGGGAGCCTGCTTCCCCCCTCTCTCTGCCTGCCTCTCTGCCTACTTGTGCTCTCTCTCTCTCTGTCAGATAAATGAATAGAATCTTAAAAAAAAATTAAAGGAGTCCTAAAACAAAGATATTGCTGTTAGAGGAAATGCAATTTGGCACAATAAGCTTCCCTAAAGATTAGGCCATCAGGGCTCTGATAGTTGAGTGGATAGTGAGTACCATCACTAAGGTTCTCTGATCTCTGATTGTTAGTACACCTCTGAATAATTCTAATTATAGGATGGCGCTAAGGTAAAGATGTAATATTTAGATAATTTGAATCCTGGAAATATTGGAGGGAGGGCTTTATTAACTTTAACTGTATTAAATTTACACTAAAAATTGGCAGTTCAAAAATGTCCAATGGCTCTAATTACTTTGTCCTGTATTACTACATCTGGCATTTTATATTCTTTGCTATAATTTAACACAAAAGATAAAAAGGAGTATATGCTTATGGTGAGAAAAGATATTAACATTTTATTATGGTTCTTCCTTAATAGTTATTAAAATATATATATATTTTTTCTCGGCCAGCTTTTGAAGATTCATTGGCTAAACACTGATGCAGAAGACCCCGCGTTGCTGACTGACAGGATGTAATGCCTTCTCTAACTTTTGTGGTCGTTTTTGCAGATACCCCCTGCACCTGGTGAGAACTCACATATAGGTTCAAGGTGAGTTTTTGTGAGAAGGATGACAGTGTAAAAAGTTCCATTGTAATTTAGGAACTTTCTTTCTTTTTTTCTTTTTTAACTTTCTCTTCTGAATAATGTCTAAGAATCCCCCTCATTTCCATCATTCAGTGCTGTCTCTTTTAAAAAGACAAAATTAGGAAATTCTTCTTATATGAATGGGAATTGTGCTATTTATTTACTGCCTTGGGTGGTAGAATGAATGCTCTCACACTAGAGGGGTCCAGACTTTTGGTGAACTAGAGTTCGTTCATAAGATTGTGGTGACAAAGGATTAAAAATCTAGATACCTACCTAACTGACTACTAAAAGTCTTTTTGCAAGCTGAGATGTAGTGATTCTGTTTAACTTAAAAAGAACTCAATAAAGTACCTGCTGATTATTAGGAAAAATTATATATTAAGTTCAAAAAGATTCTTTAGATTTATTTTCACATATATACCCCTATGAAACTACCAACTATATCAAGAGAAGGCTCCTTCATACCTTTCTCAATCAGTAAACACCCAAACCCAAGGTAACTATTATTCTGAATTTAATCACCATTTATTAGTTTGTCTTTTTTTTTTTTTTTTTTTTTTTTTTTTAGAGAAAGATAGAGCACAGGAGCTGGGGGGAAAGGCCAGTGGAAGACAGAGAGAAAGAGAGAGAGAATCTTAAGCAGGCTTAACTCTCAGTGCAGACCCCGAGGTGGAGCTCTATCTCACAACATTGAGATCATGACCTGAACTGAAATCAAGATTTGGACACTTAACTGACTTAGCCACCCAGATGTCCCTAGTTTTCCTGGTCTTGAAAACTATGTACTGTCTTGGAGAGTCATCTTTGTTGACTACATGTAATTATTTTCTTTGCTGTATTTTATTACATTAATACTATACTTAATCCATTGCAATATTTTAAAATTTATTTTTAAATTGGAGTATAGTTGACATACATTATTATATTAGTTTCAGGTGTACAACATAGTGATTTGACATTTATATCTATTATAAAATGCTCACCACAATAAGTATAGTGATTATACTAAGGGAAACATAAGCACTTGTTTCTCTCATTTCTCACACATTTCTCTCTCACTTATTTCTCTCATACACACATATTATTTCTTTTTTTAAAAAAGATTTTATTTAGGGGCACCTGGGTGGCTCAGTGGGTTAAAGCCTCTGCCTTCAGCTCGGGTCGTGATTCCAGGGTCCTGGGATGGAGCCCCGCATCGCGGGCTCTCTGCTCCGCAGGGAGCCTGCTTTCTCCCCTCTCTCTGCCTGCCTCCCTGCCTGCCTCTCTGCCTACTTGTGATTTCTCTCTCTGTGTCAAATAAATAAAATCTTTAAAAACAAACAAACAAAAAATATTTTATTTATTTATTTGACAGAGAGAGGTATCACAAGTAGGCAGAGAGGGAGATAGAGGGAGAGGGAGAAGCAGGCTCCCCGATGAGCAGAGAGCCCAATGTGGGGCTTGATCCCAGGATCCTGAGATCATGACCTGAGCTGAAGACAGAAGTTTAACCTACTGAGCCACCCAGGTGCCCCAGCACATATTATTTCTTATATACATACCAGAAGAAGAATTTTTGGGTAATGGGGTAAATACATATTAAGTTTTTTTTTATTGTTGTTGTTTTAAGATTTTATTTATTTATTTGACAGAGAGAGAGATCACAAGTAGGCAGAGATGCAGGCAGAGAGAGAGGGAAGCAGGCTCCCTGCTAAGCAGAGAGCCCGATGTGGGCCTCGATCTCAAGACCCTGGGATCATGACCTGAGCTGAAGGCAGAGGCTTAACCCACTGAGCCACCTAGGTGCCCAACACATACTCAGTTTTAGTAGATACTGCCAAATTGGTTTTCCATAGTGTTTATTTCAGTTTATACTATAAAAGTAATGTATGCATTCCAGTTGATCTTTATCTTTGTTAACACTTGTTATTGTCAATCTTTTAATTTAGACATTCTGATAGTTGTGCAATAATATCTGTCACTTTAATTTACATTTCTCAATGACTAATAATATTGAATACTTTCATTTACACTTATTATTTTTTGTATCTTGCCATTTTATTTTTATTTTTTAAATGACACATTTATTTCAAGATCTAACAAATACCACTACTAAAGATTTCTTTAGTTTCTCAATCTTTTTTTTTTTTTAAGATTTTGTTTATTTATTTGACAGAGATCACAAGTAGGCAGAGAGGCAGGCAGAGAGAGAGAGAGGAGGAAGCAGGCTCACCACTGAGCAGAAAGCCTGATGTGGGGCTCGATTCCAGGACCCTGGGATCACGACCTGAGCCAAAGGCAGAGGCTTTAACCCACTGAGCCACCCAGGCACCCTGCTACTAAAGATATGATGTTACAAACTTCTGTTATTCTTTTTTAAAAATTTAGATTCAATTAATTAACATAATGGGTTATTTGTTTCAAGGGTACAGATTTGTGATTCATCATAAAACCCAGTGCTCATTACAAAACATACCCTCCCCAGTGTCTATCACCCAGCCACTCCATCCCTCTACCCCTCTCTCCTCCAGCAACCCTCAGTTTGTTTCCTGAGATTGAGAGTCTCTTATGCTTTCTCCCTCTCTGGTTTCACTTGTTTCATTTTTTCCTCTCTTCCCTATGATCCTTTGCCTTGTTTCTTAAATTCCATGTATTGGTATGATAATTGTCTTTCTCTGGCTGACTTATTTCATTTGGCATAATACCCTCTAGTTCCATCCATGTTGTTGCATGTAGCAAGATGTCATTTTTTTGATGGCTGTGTAATATTACATCACATACACATACATGCACACAGACACACAGACACGCAGACACACACACACACACACACACACACCACATCTTCTTTTTTTTTTTAATTTTTAAATTCTTTTCTGCGTAACAGTATTCATTGTTTTTGCACCACAACCAGTGCTTCATGCAATCTGTGCCCTTTCCAATACCCACCACCTGGTTCCCCCAACCTCCCACCCCCCCACCCCTTCAAAACCCTCAGATTGTTTTTCAGAGTCCATAGTCTCTCATGGTTCACCTCCCCTTCCAATTTCCCTCAACTCCCTTCGCCTCTCCATCTCCCCTTGTCCTCCATGCTGTTTTTTATGCTCCACAAATAAGTGAAACCATATGATAATTGACTCTCTCTGCTTGACTTATTTCACTCAGCATAATTTCTTCCAGTCCCATCCATGTTGCTACAAAAGTTGGGTATTCATCCTTTCTGATAGAGGTATAATACTCCATATTGTATATGGACCACATCTTCCTTATCCATTCATCCGTGGAGGGTATCTTGGTTCTTTCCACAGTTTGGCGACCATGGCCATTGCTGCTATAAACAATGGGGTACAGATGGCCTTTATTTTCACAACATCTGTATCTTTGGGGTAAATACCCAGGAGTGCAATTGCAGGATCATAGGAAAGCTCTATTTTTAATTTCTTGAGGAATCTCCACAGTTTTCCAAATTGGCTGCACCAACTTGCATTCCCACCAGCAGTGTAAGAGGGTTCCCCTTTCTCCACATCCTCTGCAACACAGGTTGTTTACTGTCTTGTTAATTTTGGCCATTCTAACTGGTATAAGGTGGTTTCTCAATGTGGTTTTGATTTGAATCTCCCTGATAGCTAGTGATGATGAACATTTTTTCATGTGTCTGATAGCCATCTGTAGGTCTTCATTGAAGAAGTGTCTGTTCATTTCTTCTGCCCATTTTTTGAAATGATTATCTGTTTTGTGAGTTGAGTTTGAGAAGTTCTTTATAGATCCTGGATATCAGTCTTTTGTCTGTACTGTCATTTGCAAATATCTTTTCCCAATCTGTGGGCTGCCTCTTGTTATCTATTCATCTGTCAATGGACATCTGGTCTCTTTCCATAGTTTGGGTATTGTGGATATTGCTGCTATAAACATTGGGGTGCATGTGCCATTTTGGATCACTATGTTTGTATCTTTGGGGCAAATACCCAGAAGTGCAATTGGTGAGCCATACTGTAGCTCTATTTTCAACTTTTTGAGGAACCTCCATACTGTCTTCCAGAATGGCTGTACCACTTCCTATACCAACAGTACAGGAAGGTTCCCCCTTCTCCATATCCTTGTCAATATCTGTCATTTCCTGACTTGTTAATTGTAGCCAGTTTGACTAATATATCTCATTATATCAATGATATCTCATTGTGGTTTTGATTTGGATTTCCCTGATGCCAAGTGATGTGGAGCACTTTTCCATATGTCTGTTGGCCATTTGGGTGTCTTCTTTGGAGAAATATCTGTTCAGTCTTTTGCCCATTTCTTCATTGGATTATTTGTTATTTGGATGTTGAGTTTGATAAGTTCTTTATAGATTTTGAATACCAGCCCTTTATCTGATATGTCATTTGCAAATATCTTCTCCCATTCTGTCAATATTTTTTTGTCTTTTGTTTTGTTGCCTGTTTCCTCTGCTGCATAAGCTTTTTAATCTCAGTGAAGTCCCAATAGTTCATTTTTCCCTTTGTTTCCCTTGCCTTTGGAGACATGTCTAGCAAGAAGTTGCTGTGGCTTAACACTTATTTTAAAGATTTGATTTACTTATTTTAGAGAGAAAAGAGAGCATGAGTTGGTAGGAGGAGCAGAACGAGAGCGGGAGAAAGAATCCCATGCAGACTCCAGTGTTGAGTGTGGAGCCCAAGATTGGGATCCCAAGATTGGGATCAATCTCATGAACCTGAGATGATGACCAGAGCTAAAATCAAGAGTCGGATCCTCAACTGATGAGCCACCCAGGTGCCCCCCCCCCACTTTTTGATATATACACAGCCATGGCTTCTGTGAATAACAAAAGTTTGGCTTCTTCCTTTCCAGGTTTTATACTTCTTATCTCCTTTTCTTGCCTCAGGTCACTCATTAGGAGCTCCAGTACAATACTATAATGATAATGGAAAGAGTGGACATATTTATCTCATTCCTACACAGAAGAAAACTATTCCAATATTTTACCATTGAGTATGATGTTGCTGTAGGTTTTTGGAATTTACGCTTTGTGATAGTAAGGAAATTCTCTTCTATTCCCAGTTTGTGGAAAGTGTTTTTTAAATCATGAATAGGTGTTGAATTTTATTAAATGCTTTTTCTACATCATAATAATACTATTATTTTCTCCTTTTTTTCTATGAATGAATGACTTTCAAACATTAAAATGACCTTGAAATCATAGAATAAATATCCTTGGCCATGTTGCATTACCATTTTATATAATATTGGGTTTGATTGATAATATTTTGAATAGGATTTTTATATTATATTCATGAGAATTTTTTGTTGTAATTTTCCTTCCTGTAATGTTCTTTTCAGGTTTTTGCATTATTGTTACATTGGCTCCAAAAAGATCGGTAGAAAATATTTCCTCTTTTTCTAGTCTTCAGAAGAACTTGTGTACAGCTAGAATTAATTTTTCCTTAAATATTTGGGAGAACTCACCAGTGAGCCCAATTTTGCCTGGATATTTCTGGTGGAAAGCTTTTTACTTTCTTTCTATATTTTAGTAACAGATCTGAGTTCTTTAAAAGGTATGGATTGTTCAGTTTTCCTATTTTTAATCCCATCAGTTTTGAGGTATTGTGTTTTACAAAGAGTTGTCCATTTCATATAAATGTTTAAAATTAATAGCATAAGGTCAATAATAGTATCATTCTAATATGCCTTTAATAATGACCTTTAAAAATTACAGTATGTGAGGAGTCAAGATGGTGGAGAAGTAGCAGGCTGAGACTACTTCAGCTAGCAGGAGATCAGCTAGATAGCTTATCTAAAGATTACAAACACCGGCAAATCCATCGGCAGATGGAAGAGAAGAAGAACAGCTATTCTAGAAAGAGAAAAACAACCACTTTCTGAAAGGTAGGACTGGCGGAGAAGTGAATCCAAAGTGATGGGAAGATAGACCCCGGGGGGAGGGGTCGGTTCCCAGCAAGCGGCAGAACAACGGAGCACAAAATCAGACCCCAGGAACGGGGGTGTCTGAGTGTCGCAGAGTTTGCGGGTATTGAAAAGGGAAAGCTGGCTACAGAGACAGAGCCGACAGTAAGCTCACAGCTCAGGGTTACTTTGAACCAGCCACAGGCTCCGTGAGCTCGGAGCGCAGCCGGCCGGAGGTTAGGCAAACAGGAGTAACTGGGCGCTGTTCTCTGAGGGCGCACTGAGGAGTGGGGCCCCGGGCTCATGGCTCCTCCAGGGCGGAGACCAGGAGGCCGCCATTTGTATTCCTGTCCTCCAGAACTCTACGGAAAGCGCTCAGGGAACAAAAGCTCCTGAAAGCAAACCCAAGCGGATTACTCAGCCAGGCCCCTGGGAAGGGCGGTGCAATTCCACCTGGGGCAGAGACAATTGAGAATCACTACACCAGGCCCCTCCCCCAGAAGATCAACAAGAAATCCAGCCAAGACCAAGTTCACCTACCAAGGAGGGACGCCTGGGTGGCTCAGTTGGTTTAGAAGCTGCCTTCGGCTCAGGACATGATCCCAGCATCCTGGGATCGAGTCTCACATCGGGCTCCTTGCTCGGCAGGGAGCCTGCTTCTCCCTCTGTCTCTGCTTGCCATTGTGTCTGCCTGTGCTCGCTCTCGCTCCCTCTCTCTCTGACAAATAAATAAAATCTTTAAAAAAAAAAAAAAAAAAAGGAGTGCGGTTTCAATACCAAGGAGAGCAGCAGAATTCCAGAGGAGGAGAAAGCAAAGCAAAGAACCCATGGCTTTCTCCCTGTGATTTTGTTAGTCTTGCAGTTAATTGAATTTTTTTCTTTTTCATTTTTTTTCTCTTCTTCTGCTAAATTTTTTTTTAAATTTTACCCTTTTCTTTATTAACGTTTTTTAACTAGTTTATATAATATACATTTTTTCTTTTTTATACTTTTCTTTATTTGTTTTCTTTTTTTTTTCTTTTTTTTTGAACCTCTTTTTATCCCCTTTCTCCTCCCTCACGATTTGGGTTCTCTTCTGATTTGGTTAAAGCATATTTTCCTGGGGTTATTGTCACCCTTTTAGTATTTTACTTGCTCCTTCATATACTCTTATCTGGACAAAATGACAAGACAGAAAAATTCACCACAAAAAAAAAAAAAAAAAAAAGAACAAGAGGCAGTACCAAAGGCTAGGGACGCAATCAATACAGACATTGGTAATATGTCAGATCTAGAGTTCAGAATGACAATTCTCAAGGTTCTAGCCGGGCTCGAAAAAGGCATGGAAGATATTAGAGAAACCCTCTCGGGAGATATAAAAGCACTTCTTGGAGAAATAAAAGAACTAAAATCTAATGAAGTAGAAATCAAAAAAGCTATTAATGAAGTGCAATCAAAAATGGAGGCTCTCACTGCTAGGATAAATGAGGCAGAAGAAAGAATTAGCGATATAGAAGACCAAATGACAGAGAATAAAGAAGCTGAGAAAAAGAGGGACAAACAGCTACTGGACCACGAGGGGAGAATTTGAGAGATAAGTGACACCATAAGATGAAACAACATTAGAATAATTGGGATTCCAGAAGAAGAAGAGAGAGGGGGGGGAGCAGAAGGTATACTGGAGAGAATTATTGGGGAGAATTTCCCCAATATGGCAAAGGGAACGAGCAACAAAATTCAGGAGGTTCAGCGAATGCCCTTCAAAATCAATAAGAATAGGCCCACACCCCGTCACCTAATAGTAAAATTTACAAGTCTTAGTGACAAAGAGAAAATCCTGAAAGCAGCCTGGTAAAAGAAGTCTGTAACATACAATGGTAAAAATATTAGATTGGCAGCTGAGTTAACCACAGAGACCTGGCAGGCCAGAAAGAGCTGGCATGATATATTCAGAGCACTAAATGAGAAAAACATGCAGCCAAGAATACTATATCCAGCTAGGCTATCATTGAAAATAGAAGGAGAGATTAAAAGCTTCCAGAACAAACAAAAACTGAAAGAATTTGCAAACACCAAACCAGCTCTACAGGAAATATTGAAAGGGGTCCTCTAAGCAAAGAGAGAGCCTACAAGTGGTAGATCAGTAAGGAACAGAGACAATATACAGTAACAGTCACCTTACAGGCAATACAATGGCACTAAATTCATATCTCTCAATAGTTACCCTGAATATTAATGGGCTAAATGCCCCAATCAAAAGACACAGGGTATCGGAATGGATAAAGAAACAAAACCCATCTATATGTTGCCTACAAGAAGCTCATTTTAAGCCCAAAGACACCTCCAGATTTAAAGTGAGGTGGTGGAAAGGAATTTACCATGCTAATGGACATCAGAAGAAAGCAGGAGTGGCAATCCTTAGATCAATTAGATTTTAAGCCAGAGACTATAATAAGAGATGAGGAAGGACACTATAGCATAGTCAAAGGGTCTGTCCAACAAGATGATCTAACAATTTTAAATATCTATGCCCCCAACGTGGGAGCAGCCAACTATAGAAACCAATTAATAACAAAATCAAAGAAACACATCAACAATAATACAATAATAGTAGGGGACTTTAACACTCCCCTCACTGAAATGGACAGATCATCCAAGCAAAAGATCAACAAGGAAATAAAGGCCTTAAATGACACACTGGACCAGATGGACATCACAGATATATTCAGAACATTTCTTCCCAAAGCAACAGAATACACATTCTTCTCTAGTGCACATGGATCATTCTGCAGAATAGATCACATCCTCGGTCCTAAATCGGGACTCAACCGGTATCAAAAGATTGGGATCGTTCCCTGCATATTTTCAGACCACAATGCTTTGAAGCTAGAATTCAACCACAAGAGGAAGTTTGGAAAGAACCCAAATACATGGAGACTAAACAGCATCCTTCTAAAGAATGAATGGGTCAACTGGGAAATTAAAGAAGAATTGAAAAAAATAATGGAAACAAATGATAATGAAAATACAATGGTTCAAAATCTTTGGGACACAACAAAGGCAGTCCTGAGAGGAAAATATAGAGCAGTACAAGCCTTTCTTAAGAAACAAGAAAGGTCTCAAGTACACAACCTAACCCTACATCTAAAGGAGCTGGAGAAAGAACAAGAAAGAAACCCTAAGCCCAGCAGGAGAAGAGAAATCGTAAAGATCAGAGCAGAAATCAATGAAATAGAAACCAAAAAAACAATAGAACAAATCAACGAAACTAGGAGCTGGATCTTTGAAAGAATTAATAAAAATGATAAACCCCTGGCCAGACTTATCAAAAAGAAAAGAGAAAGGACCCAAATAAATAAAATGATGAATGAAAGAGGAGAGATCACAACTAACACCAAATAAATACAAACTATTATAAGAACATACTACGAGCAACCCTACACCAACAAATTTGACAATCTGGAAGAAATGGATGCATTCCTAGAAACATATAAACTACCACAACTGAACCAGGAAGAAGTAGAAAGCCTAAACAGACCCATAACCAGTAAGGAGATTGAAACAGTCATTAAAAATCTCCAAACAAAACAAAAGCCCAGGTCCAGACGGCTTCCCGGGGGAATTCTACCAAACATTTAAAGAAGAACTAATTCCTATTCTCCTGAAACTGTTCCAAAAAATAGAAATGGAAGGAAAACTTCCAAACTCATTTTATAAGGCAAGCATCACCTTGATCCCAAAACCAGACAAGGATCCCATCAAAAAAGAGAGCTATAGACCAATATCCTTGATGAACACAGATGCAAAAATACTCAACAAAATACTAGCCAATAGGATTCAACAGTACGTTAAAAGGATTATTCACCACGACCAAGAGGGATTTATTCCAGGGCTGCAAGGTTGGTTCAACATTCACAAATCAGTCAATGTGATACAACACATCAATAAAAGAAAGAACAAGAACCATATGATACTCTCAATAGATGCTGAAAAAGCATTTGACAAAGTACAGCATCCCTTCCTGATCAAAACTCTTCAAAGTGTAGGGATAGAGGGCACATACCTCAATATCATCAAAGCCATCTATGAAAAACCCACCGCAAATATCATTCTCAATGGAGAAAAACTGAAAGCTTTTCCGCTAAGGTCAGGAACACGGCAGGGATGTCCATTATCACCACTGCTATTCAACATAGTACTAGAAGTCCTAGCCTCAGCAATCAGACAACAAAAGGACATTAAAGGCATCCAAATCGGCAAAGAGGAAGTCAAATTATCACTCTTCGCAGATGATATGATACTATATGTGGAAAACCCAAAAGATTCCACTCCAAAACTGCTAGAACTTGTACGGGAATTCCGTAAAGTGTCAGGATATAAAATCAATGCACAGAAATCAGTTGCATTTCTCTACACCAACAGCAAGACAGAAGAAAGAGAAATTAAGGAGTCAATCCCATTTACAATTGCACCCAAAACAATAAGATACCTAGGAATAAATCTAACCAAAGAGGCACAGAATCTATACTCAGAAAACTATAAAGTACTCATGAAAGCAATTGAGGAAGACACAAAGAAATGGAAAAATGTTCCATGCTCCTGGATTGGAAGAATAAATATTGTGAAAATGTCTATGCTACCTAAAGCAATCTACACATTTAATGCAATTCCTATCAAAGTACCATCCATCTTTTTCAAAGAAATAGAACAAATAATTCTAAAATTTATATGGAACCAGAAAAGACCTCGAATAGCCAAAGGGATATTGGAAAAGAAAGCCAACATTGGTGGCATCACAATTCCGGACTTCAAGCTCTATTACAAAGCTGTCATCATCAAGACAGCATGGTACTGGCACAAAAACAGACACATAGATCAATGGAACAGAATAGAGAGCCCAGAAATAGACCCTCACCTCTACAGTCAATAAATCTTCGACAAAGCAGGAAAGAATGTCCAATGGAAAAAAGACAGCCTCTTCAATAAATGGTGCTGGGAAAATTGGACAGCCACATGCAGAAAAATGAAATTCGACCATTTCCTTACACCACACACAAAACTAGACTCAAAATGGATGAAGGACCTCAATGTGAAAGCAATCCATCAAAATCCTTGAGGAGAACACAGGCAGCAACCTCTTCAACCTCAGCTGCAGCAACATCTTCCTAGGAACAATGCCAAAGGCAAGGGAAGCAAGGGAAAAAATGAACTATTGGGATTTCATCAAGATCAAAAGCTTTTGCACAGCAAAGGAAACAGTTAACAAAATCAAAAGACAACTGACATAATGGGAGAAGATATTTGCAAATGACATATCAGATAAAGGACTAGTGTCCAGAATCTATAAAGAACTTAGCAAACTCAACACCCAAAGAACAAATAATCCAATCAAGAAATGGGCAGAGGACATGAACAGACATTTCTGCAAAGAGGACATCCAGATGGCCAACAGACACATGAAAAAGTGCTCCATATCACTCAGCATCAGGGAAATACAAATCAAAACCACAATGAGATATCACCTCACACCAGTCAGAATGGCTAAAATCAACAAGTCAGGAAATGACAGATGCTGGCGAGGATGTGGAGAAAGGGGAACCCTCCTACACTGTTGGTGGGAATGCAAGCTGGTGCAGCCACTCTGGAAAACAGCATGGAGGCTCCTCAAAATGTTGAAAATAGAACTGCCCTATGACCCAGTAATTGCACTATTGGGTATTTACCCTAAAGATACAAACGTAGTGATCCAAAGGGGCACGTGCACCCGAATGTTTATAGCAGCAATGTCCACAATAGCCAAACTATGGAAAGAACCTAGATGTCCATCAACAGATGAATGGATGAAGAAGATGTGGTATATATACACAATGGAATACTATGCAGTCATCAAAAGAAATGAAATCTTGCCATTTGCGACAACATGGATGGAACTAGAGCGTATCATGCTTAGCGAAATAAGTCAAGCAGAGAAAGACAACTATCATATGATCTCCCTGATATGAGGAAGTGGTGATGCAACATGGGGGCTTAAGTTGGTAGGAGAAGAATTAATGAAACAAGATGGGATTGGGAGGGAGACAAACCATAAGTGACTCTTAATCTCACAAAACAAACTGAGGTCTCCTGGGGGGAGGGGGGTTGGGAGAAAGGGGGTGGGGTTATGGACATTGGGGAGGGTATGTGCTTTGGTGAGTGCTGTGAAGTGTGTAAACCTGGCGATTCACAGACCTGTACCCCTGGGGATAAAAATATATGTTTATAAAAAATAACAAATTAAAAAAAAAGAAAAGAATTCTTTCTTCAGTGGAAGGTCTACTAGCAACAGATTTTCTCAGCTTTTGTTTGCTTGTTTGTTTCTTATGGCACAGTAATTTATTATTCCAATGTCTTATGAGTTCCATAATTTTTGTTCAAAAGTTATCCAACAGTTTTACTGTTGCTCTTTTAAGCTACTCTCTCCTCCTACTCCCATGCTTTTTAAGATTTTTCCTTCTGTCTCTGGTTTTCAGCAGTTTGAATAGAATGTGCCTAAAATGTGGTTTGCTTTCTGCTTTTCCTTCTCCTATCCTTAAAATCTGTGGTTTAATGACTTGTCAGTTTTGTGAAAATTCCTAGTCAAAATTTCTTCAAATATTGCTCTATCCTCTTCTCTCTCTCTTTTTCTGACATTCCAATTAAATGTATGTTAGATCTTTTCTTGATGTCCTATTTACCTATTATGTTCTTCTTTGTATTTTATGTTACTTTTTCACCCCTCTCTGTGCTTCAATCTGGAAGTTTTTTTTATCTTATCGCACCTATCTTCTAAAGTTCACTAACCTTATGTTTTGCTTTTTCTAATTTGCTGTTGAACCCAGTACATTGATATCTTAACTTTAGTATATTTTTCAGTTTGACTTTACATTTTTATTCTTTTTTTAAATATTTTATTCATTTATTTGACAGAGAGATAGAGGTAGAGAGAGCCAGAGGACACAAGCGGGGGTGTGGGGAAGAACAGCAGAGGGAGAGGGAGAAGCAGGATCCCCCCCCCACCCACACCCAGCCAGGACCCCAGTCCCTGGTGATTCCAGGACCTCAGGATTATGACCTGAGCCAAAGGCAGATGCTTCACTGGCAGAGCCACCCAGGTGACTCTTTACACTTTTATTCTTTTTTTAAAAAAATATTTTATTTATTTATTTGAGAGAGAGACAGTGAGAGAGCATGAGCGAGGAGAAGGTCAGAGGGAGAAGCAAGCTCCCCATGGAGCTGGGAGCCCGATGCGGGACTCGATCCCGGGACTCCGAGACCATGATCCGAGCCGAAGGCAGCCGTCCAACCAACTGAGCCACCCAGGTGTCCCTACACTTTTATTCTTAAAAAAGTATATAGTAGGTGTTGTGTGAAAGTCTCCAACTTTTTCTCTAATTTTTTAAACATATTAATCATAATTATTTAAAATTTAATATATTAATGCTTGTTTTCTTATCTCTTTTTCTCTCTAGGCTTTCAGTTATTTGGTCCTGTATTTTTGTTTTAAAGATGCCTCATTATTTTAGATTGAATGATGAGATTTTTAAGAAAAATTGTAAACTCTGGATGATGTTATTTTTCTCCAGATAGAGCTAACCTTTCTTCTGGTAGGTAGCTACTGTATAGACAGATCAACCTAAATCTATTGAAGGTTGGTTTTAGATTTGTTAGGGATTATTTATTTTCAGCTCTGGTCTTACTCCAAGGTACTTATTCTTAGAGTATGGTCCTTATCCCTAGACAGTAACATTTTGTGGGTCTTATCTGAAAGCCTAGCATGGTTACCAAAGTGCCTCCCTTCACCTTGTTGGGCCTGAACTCCAACATTTATGATCCAGCATGGTGTTACTGCTAAAATCTTTTCCTAGATCTTTAGCTTTCCACCTACTCTTTTCTGTGGAGTTGGCAATGCCTCAAGGGAAAACCACACAGAGACTTTTGGACCCACTTCACTTAGTATTACCTCCATATCAGATTCTTTTCCTCAAGTATCTGGGATATTGGCATCCTTAATCTCCAGCTTTTGTCCTCTGTTCAGTAACATTCGTCTTTTCTGCTTGGACACTATTCTCTCATGCTGAAAACTGTCAAATGGCCTAAGGCAAAACAAACAAACAAACAAACAAAAACCAGAGTGAAATGTAGTCCTTCCTTCCTCTCAGGGATCCTAGTCTTGTTTGCATTGATTAATCTCAAACAATGATTTCATGTACTTTGCTCATACTTTAATATTTATTTTTATTTGTAGGGCTAGTCTAAAACAAACTACTCTGTCATAACTAGAACTGAAAATCCTTTGTTCTCTTAACATCTTCATATTTATTTCTGAGCTCTTCTGTTTCTTTTTTTCTTTTTTTTTTAATGATGTTTTTTGGTCACTTGTACCTGCCCTCAAATCTATAATCAGCTATTTTTCCTTTTAGTGCACAGGGTAGCTGTATTTCAAAATCAATATCTGAGTCCTAGAATCATTAGTTGGTATTAAAGCTATTAAGTTAAAGGGAGTTGGGGAATAGTATATTCACATGATGATGCCACAGTATAATCTATCAGAATTATTGCTAACTGCAAAGAGAAAAACATACCTTTATAATGGAGAGAATGGGTGGTCATCATTATAACCAACAGACCAACGTGGCAACCAGCATTGGCAACAGTAAAATTAAAAAAAAAAAAAACACACTCTAACATAATGTGCCTCTTGATGTAATGTATGCATATTACATAGGATAGCATCTGCTATGAAGTGCTCTTGCCCAAAATGTTTTACTGATATGGAAATGCTTTTAGACCTAAAGGAAATGCAGGGATCAAGGGATAAGTTAAATGCTACTAGTAAGAATCAATCAGACAAATCTAGAATGTAGGATATTCTATAAGACAATGGGCCTGGGTTATTCGAGCAACCATTATCACAGAAAAAGTGGTGGTTGTGGGGAAATGAATGGTACTAGTCTTGATTAGGAAATTAAGGAAGCATAACCAGTGCAATGAGGAAATTTTGTTTAGATTTTAGTTTGGAAAAAAAAACCCAGCTCTAAGTGACATTTTTGGGACAACTGGGAAAATTTTAATAAAAAGGTATTTGGTGAGATAGGGAATTATTTTTAATTTTCTAAGGCATAGTTATGATTTAGGTTATATAGATTAATGTCATTCTTTTTAGGATATGTTGACATTTTTAAGGTTGTAAGGTTATGGTGTTTGTGACTATCTTGAGGGCATATATTCATGCACACACATGCACGCACACACACATATATATACATACACACACAACCACATATAAGTACGTGTGTATAGAGAAAAGAGAAAGAGACAATAAGTTCAGCAAAATGTCAAATTCTGAAACTAGGTGGTGAGTATACAAATGTTCATTGTATTATTTTTTTCTGTAGTTTACAGTTTTCATAATAATGAGATGGGGGTAAGTCAAGGGAGATGTAGGTTCAATATTAGAAAGTAAGCCTGCTCCATATTCTTTTACAAAATTATAGAAACTGAAAGCAATGTTATTAGCTTTTACTAAAAAATAAAAGGCCAAAAATGAATGTAGTAATAAAACATTCTCCAATAAATTTCATATAAGTATCTTCTAAAATTTCAAGGCACCTTCTCTAGACTTCAAGGGAATTATTTTATTTTGGGTGGGGAAGAATGGAGGGAGGAAATGTTTAGATTAAAACAAATAGCAACAGACAAACTTTTCAGTTCTCTACTGCTTTTTACTTAGCTATGTCAATTTTGGGAACATGGTATAATGATTAAGGAGAAAAATGATAGCTAAAGAATCTGAGAATATTACCAGGAACTATGCAATGTGCCAGGCATGTGGGCTTTGAGTAAGCAAAAAGACTTTGATCCCTGCTCTCAGGGAATTGATAATCTAGCAGGAAATATAGTTATTAATTAAATATGGACATAAAATGCATAAACTGCAATGAAAGCTAAAAAGGAAAAGTGGAGTTTTCTAAATACTACCATGGGGAGACCTGAGGCAGTTCTGGAAGACTTTCTTGGGGAAGTGTTGCTTGGACTGAGAACTGAAGGCTAAGATGGGGTTAATAGCCAAGGGTTTGGGGAATGACTTTCAGGCAAAGGGAAAAGCATGTGCAACTAGCCTTAAGAGGGAAGATTTTGGGACATGTGAGAAACTGTAAGTGGCCTGTATGGCTAGTGTGCAGAAAGCAAGGGTGTGGTACAAGTGAGGTGGGAGGAAGAAACAGAGGGTAGATCATACTGTGAGTATAAAGGGGAATTACTGAAGCAGCAGAGTGACATAATCAGAGTTGATTAAAAGTTCTCTTTGATTAAAGTATGGAGAAAAAAATGAATGAGGTGATTATGGTATGAGGCTAGGCAAGAGATGATGGTAGTTTGGAATCATGGCATTGGACTTGTAGGTAAATGCATAGATTTGAGAGCTATTCAGAAAGTAAGGTTAACAGTTTGGATATGTAAGATGAAGGAAACATTTTGGATGCCTTTCAGGTTTCCAGGTTCAACAGCTCGATGAGTGGTGGAGCCACTCCCCAAGAAAAGAAATAATGAATGAGAAACATATTTGAGGTTTTTTCATAGTTTTAGTTGTTTCTAAGAAATCAGATGTAGAATAAAGTTACCTCTCTACATCTAGCTAGTTTTAAAAATCATGTCTATGATAATTATAAGTAAACTTCACCACCAGTGGACAAAATTTGTTCTTAAAGGAAAGAAAATTAGATTGATATGAGTATCAAATAGCTCCATTAGGGTCCCTGATTATATAATATGATGAACCAGAAATGTTCCCTTGGAACTGCTTGTGAAAGAATTCAAGTATTCATACTTTTTTCCCTGCTTTAACATGTGTTTTACCTTAGTTAGCATTTGAAAAAAGCTAAATACAAAATAAATTAGGTTTTTCCTTCCCTTTCATTTTCTAGGCATAATGGGAGACCCACAGCTAAATATGATCAGTGTCTTTCGTCAAATTTACAAAAGCAGTGGAGTGATAAGGTTTTTCAGAGACATGACTCCAAAATTCTTAAAGTTGCTTCTTTCAGAATGCATAAATTGCACAGTTTATGAGTCAATAAAACCACTCTTGGAAATAGTGTAGAAATGAAATTGTGAACTCCCATTTTATATACATTTATTTATAGGCATAGGAATGTCTTGGCTTTCTTCTTAAATTTCTAGAGGGTAGCATGAAAAGATGTTATATCCATCCTCCAAAAAGATAAACATATGAATCAAAATTAAATACTGAATTTTAATCTTTGGTAAGCCAGAATTTTGTTTATTAAGTTCTTTATGAATTGAAATATTTAATATTCAGAAAGTCTATTTAAGCCTCTCTGAATTTTAATGAATACTCACCAGAAATTTGCATTTAAATGGATTAAGATGCTGGGTGCCTGGGTGGCTTAGTGGGTTAAAGCCTCTGCCTTCAGCTCAGGTCACGATCTCGGGGTCCTGAAATCAGGCCCTTTCTGCTCCGAGGGGAGCCTGCTTCCTCCCTCTCTCTCTCTGCCTGCCTCTCTGCCTGCTTGTGATCTCTGTCTGTTAAATAAATAAATAAAATCTTTAAAAAAATAAATAAATGGATTAAGATGTAATTTATATTACCTAATATTACCTAATTATATTTTAACCTAATATATTTTTTATGTTAGAGAAAATTGGAATATTTGAAAGTTTTTCAGCATTTTCTGTTTTCTATTTTAAAAACCTAATGTTTTGTATCCTTATTTTAGATCTGTTTGAAAACATTAAAAGAAAACCTATGCATTTAAAATTATAATTAAGAGGGAAGTAGTAGTGTTTTTGAACCTCTTTTCTTTCTGTAAACTAAACAAAACAAAATAGTTCTGTCTTAGAATTACATGACATGGGGTACCTAGGTGGCTCAGTGGATTAAACCTCTGCTTTCAGCTTGGGTCATGATCCCAGAGGGTCCTGGGATCGAGCTCCACATTGGGCTCTCTGCTCGGCGGGGAGCCTGCTTCCCTTCCTCTCTCTCTGCCTGCCTCTCTGCCTACTTGTGATCTCTGTCTGTCAAATAAATAAATACAATCTCAAAAAAAAAATTACATGACATCAGAACACCTCAGTCTCCTACTGGTGTTGTTAATGGAATACTAGTGACTTATTGCTCACTTCCTGAACACTCTTATCTGTGGATACAGACATTTTTAACTTACTCTTGGTTCTTAACATTGCTAAAAATTACAAGAAAGTCACCAATGTGAACAAAGTAAATTAGAAAAAACTGAGAACTCTTGTTCTTAAACCTGTGTTAAAAGGTTCACGTGCTTTTTCTTTTATATTAATGAATTCATATATTTTTTTCTATCTTTCATACATGCTTTTAAACTCTTTTTAAGAATAAAGACTGGCTAGAATTCCCCCTTTGAAATTCTAAACTTATATGAAGAATAAATAGTATTCTTTGCCCTTTGGAGGTTGTTTTGTTTTGTATTTTAATTCATTTTAAAAAAATGAATTAATTTATTTTTTATTGAAGTAGAGCTGACATACACTGTTACGTTATGCTTGCCACAAGTGTGGCTACCATCTGTCATCATACAATGTTACTACAATATCATTAACTATATTCTCTACACTGTATCTTTTTTTCTCATGTACCTTCCACATCCCTTCACCCATTTTGCCCATCCCTCCACCATCTCCACTTTAGCAGCCATCAGTTTATACAATGCATTTATGGTCTGTTTCTGCTTTTTATTTGCTTATTCATTTGTTTTTTAGATTCCACATATAGAGAAATCAGATGGTATTTGTCTTTCTCTGTCTGATTAATTTTACCTACAATGCCCTCTAGGTCCATCCATGTTGTTGCAAATACGCCTCTATCTTTTCAATCTATGTTGAGAGAGAATAAGCCAAAGGTATTTAAGATTGCATGTATATACAGCTACATTTTAAAAATAGTATTGGCTCAAAAATTGTGATTTAATGAGATACAAATATAAATTATATAATTCATCCTGAATATTTAATGCACAGCACAGAGATTATAGTGAACAATATTGAATTATAGACTTCAACGTTGCTAAGACCAGATTTTACTGGTACTCACTACTAAAAAGTAATGATGATTATTGGAGGAAACATATAGATGGGTTTTGTTTCTTTATCCATTCTGATACCCTGTGTCTTTTGACAGGGGCATTTAGCCCATTAACATTCAGGGTAACTATTGAGAGATATGAATTTAGTGCCATTGTATTGCCTGTAAGGTGACTGTTACTGTATATTGTCTCTGTTCCTTACTGATCTACCACTTGTAGGCTCTCTCTTTGCTTAGAGGACCCCTTTCAATATTTCCTGTAGAGCTGGTTTGGTGTTTGCAAATTCTTTCAGTTTTTGTTTGTCCTGGAAGCTTTTAATCTCTCCTTCTATTTTCATGATAGCCTAGCTGGATATAGTATTCTTGGCTGCATGTTTTTCTCTTTTAGTGCTCTGAAAATATCATGCCAGCTCTTTCTGGCCTGCCAGGTCTCTGTGGATAAGTCAGCTGCCAATCTAATATTTTTACCATTGTATGTTACAGACTTCTTTTCCCGGGCTGCTTTCAGGATTTTCTCATTGTCACTAAGACTTGTAAATTTTACTATTAGGTGACAGGGTGTGGGCCTATTCTTATTGATTTTGAAGGGTGTTCTCTGAACCTCCTGAATTTTGATGCTCATTCCCTTTGCCATATTGGGGAAATTCTCCCCAATAATTCTCTCCAGTATACCTTCTGCTCCCCTCTCTCTCTCTTCTTCTTCTGGAATCCCAATTATTCTAATGTTGTTTCATCTTATGGTGTCACTTATCTCTCAAATTCTCCCCTCGTGGTCCAGTAGCTGTTTGTCCCTCTTTTTCTCAGCTTCTTTATTCTCTGTCATTTGGTCTTCTATATCGCTAGTTCTTTCTTCTGCCTCATTTATCCTAGAAGTGAGAGCCTCCGTTTTTTATTGCACTTCATTAATAGCTTTTTTGATTTCAACTTGGTTAGATTTTAGTTCTTTTATTTGTTCTAGAAAGGGCTTTTATATCTCCCGAGAGGGTTTCTCTAATATCTTCCATGCCTTTTTCAAGCCTGGCTAGAACCTTGAGAATTGTCATTCTGAACTCTGATCTGACATATTACCAATGTAATATGCTTCAGTACTGCCTCTTGTTCTTTTTTTTGTGGTGAATTTTTCTGCCTTGTCATTTTGTCCAGATAAGAGTATATGAAGGAGCAAGTAAAATACTAAAAGGGTGGCAATAACCCCAGTAAAATATGCTTTAACCAAATCAGAAGAGAACCCAAATCATGAGGGGGGAGAAAGGGGATAAAAAGGGGTTCAAAAAGAAAGAAAGAAAGAAAGAAAAAGAAAAGAATTTTAAAAAAGAAAACGAATAAAGAAAAGTATAAAAAAGAAAAAATATATATTAGATAAACTAGTTAAAAAACGTTAAAAAAGAAAAGGGTAAAAGTTAAAAAAAATTTAGCAGAAGAAGAGAAAAAAAATGAAAAAGAAAAAAATTAAGTTAACTGCAAGACTAAAAAAATCCAGGGAGAAAGCCATGAATTCTGTGCTTTGCTTTCTCCTCCTCTGGAATTCTGCTGCTCTCCTTGGTATTGAGACCACACTCCTTTTTTTTTTTTTTTTTAAGATTTTATTTATTTGTCAGAGAGAGAGAGGGAGTGAGAGCGAGCACAGGCAGACACAATGGCAGGCAGAGACAGAGGGAGAAGCAGGCTCCCTGCCAAGCAAGGAGCCCAATGTGAGACTCGATCCCAGGACGCTGGGATCATGACCTGAGCCGAAGGCAGCTGCTTAACCAACTGAGCCACCCAGGTGTCCCTCCTTAGTAGGTGAACTTGGTCTTGGCTGGATTTCTTGTTGATCTTCTGGGGGAGGGGCCTGTTGTAGTGATTCTCAAGTGTCTTTGCCCCAGGCAGAATTGCACCGCCCTTACCAGGGGCCAGACTGAATAATCCGCTTGGATTTGCTTTCAGGAGCTTTTGTTCCCTGAGCGCTTTCCGTAGAGTTCCGGAGGATGGGAATACAAATGGCGGCCTCCTGGTCTCCGGCCCGGAGGAGCCGAGAGCCCGGGCCCCACTCCTCAGTGCACCCTCAGAAAACAGCGCCCAGTTACTACCGTTTGCCTGACCTCCGGCCGGCCACGCTCCGAGCTCACCGAGCCTGTGGCTGGTTCAAGGTAACCCCGAGCTGTGATCTTACTGTCGGCTCTGTCTCTGTAGCTGGTTTTCCGTTCCAATACCCGCAAGCTCTGTGACACTTAGACACCCCCGATCCTTCTGTGACCCTGCGGGACCTGAGGCCACGCTGACCCCGCGGGGGTTCGCCCCGGTTTAGCCTCTGGAGCGATGTCCCTCAGCGGAACAGACTTTTAAAAGTCCTGATTTTGTGCTCTGTCGCTCCGCCGCTTGCCGGGAGCCGGCCCCTCCCCCGAGGTCTATCTACCGGTCGCTTTGGATTCACTTCTCCGCCAGTCCTACCTTTCAGAAAGTGGTTGTTTTTCTGTTTACAGAATTGCTGTTCTTCTCTTCAATCTGCCGGTGGATTTGCAGGTGTTTGCAATCTTTAGATAAGCTATCTAGCTGATCTCCTGCTAGCTGAAGTAGTCTCAGCCTGCTACTTCTCCACCATCTTGACTCCTCCCCCCAAAGTAATGATGATTATATAATGACATAGAGGTGTTAACAAATGCTACAGTGGTAATCATGCTGTGATATATAAATGCATCAAATCAATTGTATACCTTTACCTTACATGATGTTATATGTAAATTATATCAATAAAATATTATGAATTATTTAATTAAAAATAGAGATAAGAGATGATAAACCAGTTTGGAAATGTAAAAAAACCAAATTATACGATTTATATTGTAGCCAACAACTAGTTACTGGATAGGACCAACTCTCTTTTCAAGTGTTTTTTTAGAAGATTTCAAGTGTTTTTTTAGAAGATATTTCTGCCATTTCATAGATAATGGATTTTTCAGTTTCTCTAGTATTTGGAGTTAGGTCTTATCAAGGCTATTAAATTTTAGTTAAAATCTGCTCTCCCTATAAAGAGTATTGAAACTCAAAAGAATAATTCGTATAGTCTTTTTCTCTCTTGTTAAATGGCATGATTTAATTTGCTGTGAAATTAGATGAACTTAATTTCCTTAGGATAGTATAAGGAGAGGGTCCTTGGGATAGGGTACTTAATAATGGAATTAAATTTTAAGGTAAATTTCCTAAAAATTAAAATTAATATGAATATACAAGTAGCATAATTTTGAGTGACAAAACCACACTAAATTTTTAGGTGGATTCCCTTTTTTCTTAGTAGGATTTATTAATAGAAGGATTCTAATTAATTTATAACTCAGCTTCTAAAATTCACATAAAAAGAATAAAATCAAGCAAATGCCTCAAGTGAATTAGTATGTTACCATACCTTACTATGAAAAACAATTAGAGGGTGCCTGGGTGGCTCAGGTTCTCTCTCTCTCAATCTCTCTCTGTCAGATAAATAAAATCTTAAAAATTTAGAAATTAAAATTTTTATGTGAAATTTTATTCTATAACAGAGAGGGGAAATAAATAGCAAGCTGAACCCCTCAATAACTACAGATTATAAAGATCAGGTATTGACTTAAAATAACTATACATTGGTGAAGTACTTTATTTTTTTTAATTCTTTATTTTAAAGATTTTATTTATTTATTTGACATAGAGAGAGAGAGAGATCACAAGCAGGCAGAGAGACAGGCAGAGGGGGGGGGGAAGCAGGTTCCCTGCTGAGCAGAGAGCCCGATGTGGGGCTCGATCCCAGGACCATGAGATCATGACCCAAGCCGAAGGCAGAGGCTTAACCCACTGAACCATGCAGGTGCCCCTCGTGAAGTACTTTAAATGCTTCAGTGGATCTGAAACATTTTGCCAGTGGATCAGATCCACTCAACTCATTTAAAGTATTTTGTCATTTATTTTTTTCTCTATTTTTTAGAATACAATTTGTGAATAGCAATGTGGCATATAAATTGGAATTGTTATTATGTCCTTTCCATACTCCTAGATTTGGAGGGATGTTCTGATCTAACCTGTGAGTTTATATATTTTCCTATCCTTTTGTTTGTTAATAAAGACAGAACTATTTCTGCATACAATTCAATTAATATATAGTAGATTATATATGGTTTGATCCCACCAAGTTGTCTATGGAGGGAAGAAACAGTAATGAAGAAGAGTACCTGTGAATTAGATGTGTGGATCTACCTTTCTAAGGATTCAACAGATCTTCGAATAGGTTTCTAATGAGCTAAGGGAGAAAGCTAAATAAAATTCAAACTCTCCTCTATGCACAACAAATACTTTATAGGCAGTCATGTGTTTTATTCCAGTTAACCATTAAGTAAGATAATAAATATTTATGTGTATATGTGTACATATATATCAACATGCTATGTATACACACACATGCATAAACATAATACACATACATATATACATGCACATGTATAATCACAATTTTTTTAAGCATCAAAGTTGATGGAGAGGGGTAGAGATGTAAAATGTTGATTGTAGTTAAATATTTAAGTACCCACCATATGATAGGTGTTATATAACACATATGCTGCCTTCTTTTTAATATATAGAAGACAAAATATTCCTCTTTCTCTTATTAATAAGATAAATTAGAAACATTTCCAAACCTGTCATTTAATTAAAGAATACCACAGCTATAAATTCCTCAGAAATCTTGACTTGTGTCAATTAATCTCCTTAATATTTAGGACTAAGGCTATGTTAAATAGAATTCTGGCTTACTTGCGTTGTCCTGGATACATATATTCAAACATCATTTTGGATTATGGGTTATTTCTTGGGGCTCCTGGGTGGCTCAGTCAGTTAGGTGGCTGACTTTTCATTTCAGGTCAGTTCATGATCTTGGGGTCATGAGCTCAAGCTCCATGTTGGGCTCCACACTCAGTGCTGAGCTTGCTTATCCCTCTCCCTACCTCTCCCCCTGCGCATGCTTGCTGTCGCTCTCTCAAATAAATAAATAAATAAAATCTTAAAAAATAAATTGTAGACTATTTCTGAAAGTAATATCTTCAAAACATTGATATTTGAGATGGGAACAATTATTATTGAATTAATCTCTGTTATTTATTAAATGCTTCCATGACCAGTTTTTGTCAGTCTGACTAAAAGAGTAAATTTGTTCTGTCATTATATATATCATTCAATATACATATTTTAAAATTAAATATGTAGTATTTCACAAAGAAAATGATAAATCAGTCATGTACTCATTCACAATACTATTTGACTTCAAACACTATCTTTTTGCTTCAAACACTAGCTTTCCTTCTCTCCCCTCCTGAAAAGCAAATGCCTCAAGTGAAATTAGTATGTTACCATACTTTATAAGAACAATTACAGGGGCGCCTGGGTGGCTCAGTGGGTTAAGCCGCTGCCTTCGGCTCAGGTCATGATCTCAGGGTCCTGGGATTGAGTCCCGCGTCGGGCTCTGTGCTCAGCAGGGAGCCTGCTTCCTCCTCTCTCTCTGCCTTCCTCTCTGCCTACTTGTGATCTCTCTCTGTCAAATAAATAAATAAAATCTTAAAAAAAAAAGAACAATTAGAAATTAAATTTTCTGGTGTGTTTCATTCATATGCACATTTAAAATTTTGTTTATGTATGGGTGTATCCATAAATATTTTTTATAACCATATACTATATATATATATCTGGTAAAACTTGCTTTTTCACTCAACATTGTTAAATTTATCTACATAACTTTATTTCATTCTGGTTTATTCCTATGTGGTATCCCACCATATACATACACAGATTTATCTAAACTTCTGATGGGCACTTTTGTTAAATGAGAAATAGATTCTTAAACTATTTTAGTTTTTAATTTTTTTCCTGTCACTTGATGTTCTAAACTATTTTAATAAATATTCAACCATGTTAGAGATTTTGTACCTTTGTGAACAGAGGATGGAAGAAATTCCAAAGCTTTCTTCTGAATTATTACTGGAACAAAGAAGCTTGAACATGTACTTTTACATTTCAGAAAAGAGAGATATTAATTTAACTATTATTATTAAAGCAGTAAAGTACTACTTAAGATGATCATAACTGCAGATTTTCAAGAGTTAAAAACATAGCAACAGCCTCTGCAATCCAGTTAACTTAAAAAATGTCTTTGTTACACATAAATTAAGAAGCCATTACTGTCTAGTCCTTCATAGAAACAATAAAGATGGTTCTTGAACTAGACTGATGAGTTGAACATAGCTGCAATTTGGAGATCAGGAAGTTGCTATAGCTACCACCACCACCACTGTAAAATTTGCTTCAAGATATGCATGATGTTGGTGAATAAACATTGGGATGCTGAGTCTAGGCACAAAAACTGATCTAAACCCTAATATTCATGACCCTAATATTCATGACCCTGCATGCCAATTGAAACAGCAAAAGGAAGCTGTCTTACTTCCTCTTTCCAAATTCTATGTAAGGTTTTGGAGAGAATCTGATTCTCTTACAGAACACTAGCTTCAAAGGAGTTTAGAAATACAGTTTTGAGCACTCTATGGCCTCCAAACACAAATGCAGAATGAAGGTTGGAAGTACTAATCCAAAGTATCTGCCACAGTTCCCAATTGTTATTTTTTTAAAAAATAGATACTATTATACCAAAACAGCCCACTAAGAAAATTTCCATATTGCTTGCTGTGATTCAGAGCAGGGACCAGACTCAAGCTCCTCACCCAGAAACTCTCCTAAAAAAACACAATAGCCCAGTTCTCTAGCCCAGTTTACAGGTGCTGCTTGCCATCAGGAAGCAGAAGCCACAAGTGCCAAACAAACCCCATGGCCCAGCCTCCAACCAGTTTGTGTTGCAACAACAAGAACCAGACTCGGCCAGTCTGAGCCATGATGGACCCCAAAACTGAACTTTCACTGACTCTCCCCTTCATTATAATGTTAAAAATCATGCCAGGTGGGGTGCATGGGTGGCTCAGTTGGTTAAGCATCTGTCAGCTCAGATCATGATCTTGGGATCCTGGGATGGAGCCCCGAGTCAGGCTCTCTCCTCAGTCTGCTTCTCCCTCTTCCTCTGTGCTCTCTCTTAAAAAATGAGTAAATAAAATATTGAAAAAAAAAAAAAAAAAAAAACCTTGTGCCCAGGGTAGAGATTTAACATGCTAATCAGACATGTAATGTATGACAAAACATGATCTCTAAGTGAGCAGGCACTGACAAGTCCCCATCTCTACATGCTTAAATGTCGCCCTTTCCCCCTTCCCCTAATCTCTTTAAAATTGTCCCTGATCTCTCCTTGAAGAGCCAGCCTGAGGACACTTTCCTTTGTGCTGTCTCCCTTGTGCTGGAAGTATAAGCCCCAATAAAGATTTGCTTAGAACTGTTGTCAGCCCTCTTGTCAATTATATTGCTTGGTGAGCTCAAGGGGCCCGCTCAGTAACATAAGGATGTGACTTCTAATTAAAAAAATAGTAATAGCAAAATTTAAATGCTTACAATGGGCCAGTTGTAAGCACTTTACATCTTATTTCTTTAACTTTAATAATGGTCCTACAAGGTAGGTATAATTATTAAACTCATTTTACAAATGAGAAAACAGTTTTAGAATAGAATTTGTCTAAATTTGCATAATTAGTATGTGGTAGAGCTGCAATTCAAGATCAAGTGTGTCTGAGTAAACACCCTCTAGTACTTTTAATTCTATGCTTAATCTTATGGTTTGGTGAAGAATGGGATAGACAGATGAAAAATACAAAACAGAACAAAAGTATGGAGAAATTCTAAGTTTCTCCCCTTACCAAACACACCCTAAATCCCAGAAGTTAAGTTTATGGATCAATGAGATTAAGATCTCTCTGGAGAGTGTAATCTTGTTCAGGTTTAATAATTCCACACTTTAAATAAGCACTTATTTTTTTTTCTTCTTTCTGGAACACAGCCAGATTCTGGGGAAATTGAATAATCTGTTCTTGGCATCTAGTAATGAGACAGAAACATAAATAGCCAAAATATGATAAATGCAATTTTTTTTCTGGTGAGCAATTTGATTACATTCTGACTATACTTTCACTTTATATCTACAATGAACCCAAATTATAAAGAATACTGTATATAGAACAAAGGCTGCTGGGAAAATGGCAGAGAGGACCCAAGGCTCACTTCTTGCCACGTGGTCAACTAGAGAACACCCCCATCAGCATAAATAACCCAGAAAGTGATCCAAAGTCTGGCAGAACATACTCTCCATACCTGGATGTAGACAAGAGGTCCACCCTCACCAATGGCTCTTGGCAAGATGCCATCAAAGCAGTGCCACAAGGCTGATACTGTAAAAGCAGCCCAGACAAGGGCCAGCACAACTCCAAAGTGAGTCCTGCTCCAGGGAGGGGAAGATAACCACACATGCCAGTCTGACTGCAACCCCAGCAGTGGGCTGCGGGCAGGCAGCTGGTCTGACTGAAGGCTCCACCCACCAACAAAAGCTTCTCAGGACAACACAGGGAAAGTGCCCTGCAGGTGGTGCTACTTTATCTCAGGCAAATACCTGGTCTGACTCAACTCAAACCCAAGCCAGCCCTGGACCAGACCACTAACAACACAGACACCAGACTCTACCCACAGCAGGCAAAGAGCCATCACAGACTGAACTGAACGCAAACACAGCTCTGTAGCAACACACATAAGAGATACTGTGAAGCACCATTTTCTGGTGAAAGAGAGACACTGAACTGTAGGACCTCTTTTTCATAAAGCCACTACTTCAAGTGAGGGAGATGTAGCTTACCTTCCTAACACATAGAAACAGACACAGTAATAGATAAAATGAAGAGACGGAGGAATATGTCCCAAATGAAAGAGCCAAATAAAATCATAACAAGAGACCTAAACCAAATGGAGAGAAATAACATATGTTTGATAGCGAATTTAAAGTAATACTCATAAATACTCATAGATACTCATTAGAATTGAGAAAGTGCAGGACCTCCATGAGACCCTCCACCAAGATATATGGACCTAAAAAAGGACCAGTTAGAGATATGAAATCACTAAATGAAAATAAAAATAAACCACTTGGAATAAATAGCAAATAAGAGGAAGCAGATTAGACCTGGAGGACAGAGTAATGGAAAGTAATCAAGCTGAGCAGATGAAAGGGGAAAAAATACACAAAAAAGAGAATAGACCCAGGGAACTCAGTGACACTACCAAGCATAACAATCTCATGATAGGAATCCTAGAAGGAAAAGAATGAGGAAAGGGGGCAGAATATTTGTTTGGAGAAATAATAGCTGAAAACTTCCTGAATCTGGTGAAGAAAAGAGAAATTCAGGTCCAGAGGCAGAGAGAGCCCCCAAGAAAACCAATCCAAAGGGGTCTACACCAAGAAACAAGATAAATAAGATGGCCAAAAGTAGTGATAGAGAATTTTAAAAGCAGCAGGAAAATGGAAAGTAATTACATACAAGGGAAGCCCCATAAGGCTATCAGTGGGTTTTTCAGAAGAAATTCTGAAAAATTCTGCAGGCCAGAAGAGAGCACCATGATATATTCAAAGTGCTAAAACAGAGAAAATCTACAGCTAAATCTACAGCTCTATCCAGCAAGGCTATCATTCAGAATGGAAGGAGAGATAGAGTTTCCCAAACAAAAGTTAAAGGAATTCATGACCAGGAGCAAAACCAGATACATCCTTACACACACAATGCTATCAGTCTGTGGGTCCCAAATTGACAGTTCAGCTGCCCTCCTGACTGAGTCAACATTCATGGCCTGTCACCTGCTCAATGTCAAGTCAACATGTCCTCACGTCAGATAGGCAAGGGCTCAAACTGACACCTTTCTCCTCAAATTCCAGACACTGTGCTCAAGTTTGTGCACAAAAGTGGATATAATTACAACAGCAGAATGAAGCAAACCAAATAGTAACATGCAGGGCTCAATCCCAGGTGCTAGAGATCATGACCTGAACTGAAAGCAGACACTTAACCAACTGAGCCATCCAGGTACCCTTTCCTGCCTATTTTCTTAACAGTGTCTTTTCAAGACACAAAGTTTCACATTTTTTTCTTATGGATATCCTAATGTTCCATCATCGTTTGTTGAAAAGCCTATCTTTTCCCTACCAAATTATACCAACATTATTGTTGAAAACCAATTGATCACATATGTGTAGGTTTATTTATCTAGACTCTGAAACTTACTATTTTTCAAAATGGTTTTAGCTACTCAACATCTTTTGCATTTCCATATTAATTAATTAATTATTTTGTTTATTTTTAGAGAGAGTGAGCAAAAGTGCATGTGCATGTGAGTGGGAGCAGTGAGGGGCAGACAGAGAGGGAGAGAGAATCTTAGGCATGGAGCCTGGGGCTCAATCTCGCAACCCTGAGATCATGACCTGAGCCAAAATCAAGAGTTAGATGCTTAACTGACTAAGACACCCAGGCACCCCTCCATGTAAATTTTAGAATCAGCTTGTCAGTTTGTATGAAAAAATCTGCCAGGGCTTTGATTGGGATTACATTACATCTCTAGATCAAATCGGAAAGAATGGACTCTTAACAATATTAAGTTCCAGTCTATGAAGATGACATACCTAATTATTAAGTTTAATTTCCTTCAATATTTTCACTTTTTAGTGTCAGATATTGCATATATATGATTATCACTAGGTATTTCAGTTTTTGATGCTATTATAAATGGCATTAAATTTTATTTTACAATTATTAGTAGTATGTAGAAATAAATTAATTTTTATATTGAACTTATCTCTGGCAACCTTGCTAAATTCACTTGTCAATTAAAGTAGCTTTTTTGTAGATTCCTTAGGATTTTCTATGTAAATGATCATGTCATCTAAGAACAAATAAAGTCGAACTTGCCTCTTGCCAGTATGTGTGCCTTTCCCTTTTTCTTATCTTATTGCACTGGCTAGGACATCAGGTACAATACTGAATAGAAGGAGTGAGAAGAGACATTCCTGCCTTATTTCCCATCTTAGTGGGATAGAACCTTTAGTCTTTCAACACTAAGTATGAATATTCATGTTAGTTTTACAGAGATGGCTATTCAGATTTACTTTTTATTCTTCTGTCAGCTTTGATACGAAGTCTTTCAAGGAATGTTTCCATTTTATCTAAGTTGTCAAATTTATAGATATAAAGGTGTCCATAATGTTCTCATTATTACTTTAATATGCATAGAATTTGTAGTGATGTCTCCTTGATATTTGTAGTTTGTGTTTTCTCTTTTTCTTGATTGGTCTAGTTACAGGTTTATCAATTTAAGTAAGTTTTTCAGAGAAAATAGATTTTGATTTTACTAATTTTCTTAATTGTCTTTTATTTCTTTGATTTCAAGCCTACTTGAAATCCATTTTACTTACTTGGGATTAATTTTCTCTTCTTTTTCTAGTTTCTTAAGGTAAAACCTTAGATGATGAATTTTAAAGTTTTTCTGATACAAACATCTAAAGCTATGATGTTAATTCTAGGCACTATTTTAGCTGCATTCTACATTTTCCAATTTCCCTGTGATTTCTTCTTTGATTCATGTGTTATTTAAAATATATATTGTTTAATTTCCAAGTATTTGGGTACTTCCCACCATCTTTTTGTGATTGATTTCCAACTTAATTGTCCTGTGGTCAGAGAACATAGTCTGTCTGATTTCAGTCACTTAAAGTTTATTGACTTGCTCTGTGGCCCAGGATATGATCTTTGTTAGCGAACTTTAAATGTGCAGGTAAAAATAATTGGTATTCTGCTGTTGATAGGTACACAGTTCTATTACTATCAGTTAGTTGATCATGTTAGTCTTTATGCCCTTACTTTTTTTCCTTATTTTATCAATTGCTGAGAAAGATATTGACATTTCTCATTCCAATTGTAGATCTATTTCTTTCTCTTTGCAGTCTATCCATTTTTGCTTCATATATTTATCCAGCATTTAGCAAAAATAATGTACAAAATTTTTAAGAAATAAATAACATCTTAAAGTATATCTAATAACATTATTTTAAGAAATGTGGTCCAAGACTTGCGATTTTCCAAGAAAAGATATTTTTTTAAAACACTGGTCTGTGTCTGTCATTAGACTGCGCCTCTGACTTTAAAAATATGTGACCAGAGATTGAAGACCAACATTCCACTGCAAAAAATTACAGAACTACATTTTTACATAATCCCTTAACCCTGTCTACCCTCAATTTCAGAAGGTCTCAGGCTCCTTTATAAAGAGGGTAAGGACTGGCTAGCCACCATGTCCGGTGCTCCAAAGACAAAGGAAAAGGGTGTGGTCAGCAGTGTCTAAACAGGACCAGCATTAAAAAAGAGGAGGATTTTAAAGTGTCCTTTTAAAGTGTCAGAGGGTTGGGCCTCTGCCTTTGGCTCGGATCATGATCCCAGGATCCTGGGATCAAGCCCTGCATCGGGCTCTCTGCTCAGCGGGGAGCCTGCTTCTTCCTCTCTCTCTGCCTGCCTCTCTACCTTTCAGGGTGGAATAGTTTCAAGTAATCAGCTTGCTGCTCAATGGCTGGTGGGTTTCCTGAAGGTTGATGTTATGTCAAGTGGTTCAGTATTAGTCTCTGTTGCTAGTAGGTTGGGCATTTGGCAGCAGCAGTAGCTATCTTAGGCTTGGTGAATGGGAGCCCATGCTGTTTGGCCCATCTGTCTATCTCCACCACCATGACCACTCCATTACAATACCACTGTGTTGGCACTGGTATTCATTGCGTCAGCTGACAGAGTCTAGTTGACTATCTGGCTGGATCATTCTGTCTGCTTGGTTGTCTCCTACCTCTTCCATGGGAATGACCCTACAATGTAAACAAAGTTTTACTTTGTGTCCACTTCCATCTTTGTACATATTCCCCAGACCTCTTTGTCTCTGATTTTCCAATCTTTTTTCTTCCAGGCCACTGACCATCTAACCAAGCTATTTACCACTGTTCACGAGTCTTATTGTTCTCTGGCCGCTTCTCTTTTTACATAAAGTGAATGATCAGGTACACTACTTGAAGTTCTTTTCACTGGGCAGACTTTCTCTCATTGCTGTCTTCCAGGATTATTCCTGACTAGTGCTGAGTAGGGCAAACTGGCCTTTTTAAGTTGGCACTCACATACTAAGAAAAGCTCTGTGAATCAAGCTCATCGTTTTTAGTCCCATGTCAGCTGGTCATACTGAATCTCCATGTGGTTATAGGTGTGCGTTCAGGGAGAAGTTATGGTATAACAGTGATGGGGTGTGAAAATCTGGATCGCTCTTTTTGTGGGGGGCTTGCTTGTGCTCTGATTCTGCTTGTACTTGATCTCAGATATATTGTTCCATCATATGGTTTGTTGCTGGAATCTCCAAAACCTATCACTTGATGAGTCTGACAGAATACAACTCAAGATAGTCCACTCTGGCTGTATGTCATTTGATGTCCCATATTTAAGCACTCTCTTTCTACCAGGGTCCCATAGCATACCAGAAACCATTACAGTTTTCTGCTATAAATTCATCCTTTCCTACCTCTGATACTTGTAAAACTGCAGAGCCTACTTGGTCAGATGGCCCAAGAGGCAGGGCTGTTTGCAGCACGACTTGGATCTGCTGAAGAGCTCTTTCCAACTATGGTCCCCATTGAAAGCTATTAACCTTTCTTGTTCCTCAGAATCAGGTCACAGAGATTTTCTTTATTTTGAGATATATTACCTCCAGAACTCAAAGAGACCCTCAGGTGTGTGTTTCCTTCTTAGGTGGGTATAAGATGCAATCATTTGCCCTTTATTTTGGTGGTGGTCGGGATAGGTCCTGAAATACTTTATTGATGTGATAGATCCCTGAATCTTCTTTGACTATTATTTCCCACCTTTTGGAGTGCACGTACCTTACCAAGGCCTACAACCTATTGCTACTTCTTTCTCTTTTTTTAATAAGAGAACTATTATTCTTTAAATATTTATTTATTTATTTATTTTTAGAGAGGGGTGAGGAGCAGAGGGAAAGGGAGAGATTGCCCCAAGCAGTATCCCTCTGTTGAACACAAGTGCAAAGCAGGACTCAATCTCAGGATCTTGAGATCACAGCCTAAGCCAAAACCAAGAGTCGGACACTTAACTGATTGCAGCCCCCATGCACCCTCTTCATTGCCACTTCTTGTTCATCGAGTCTAACTTACATGATGTCATCAATATAGTGAATGTATATTGTAGATGGACCAGGTCCCTCTGTGACAGAGGGCAGGAGATTGAAATGTAAGTTATTGCCTATATCATGGGAATGCCAACTGCCTCTGGTTCTGTTATTTGGTAAATGGAAAACAATGCATTCACCAGATCAAGGGCCACATTCTGTGTCCCTAAGGCTCTAAAAAAGATACCACATCTGGAGCCATAACTGCAATTGACTACTCTGCTGCTTGGTTGAGTTTGAAGCAGTCCACTGTCATCCTCCACTGTGATCCATGTAGCTTTTGTAGAACTGAGAAATGTGAATTAAATGATGGACACCGCCACCTTTGAATTCCTTAGTAAGTCTGTAAGTCCTAATCTATGATATTTATTTAGGGCTGTGATTTTTTTCCCCAATTATTTTACTGTGGTAAAATACACATAACATAATAATTCTTTTAACCATTTTTAAGTATAGAGTTCATTGGTATTAAGAAGATTCATAATGTTGTGCAATCATTTGTCGCCTTAACTCTTTTCATCTGGTAAAATGAAAACTTTATGCCCATTAAAAAAAAACTTGCCATTCCTCCCTCCCCCCAGCCCCTGGCAATCATCTTTCTGCTTTCTGTCTCTATGATTTTGACTACCCTAAGTACTTCATGTAAGTGAAATCATGTACTATCGGTCTTTTTGTCACTGGTTCATTTCACTTAGCATAATTATCCTCAGAGCTTTTCCCTGTTGTAGCAGATATCAGAACCTTTCCTTTTTAAGACTGAATAATATTCCATTGTATATTTATACCACATTTTTGGTGCTGTATTATTCTCAGCCTTTCTACCAATGCATTGATGGCCTGTAGTAATATCCATCCAATTCCACAGTACTTATAGTTGGTATTTCTCCTAAATTTATTTAAAAAAATCCTAAGGTAATGCATCAGCCAATGCATTCTCTTCCCATTACAGTTCACCATCTACCACTAGGGACTGTGTATCATTTGGGGTCTGTTTCCTAAGACCATTTCTGGTACCAGCTGTCATAGGCTGTGTTCCATGAAAGCTGCCTCTCATACTCCGATTCGTATGCAGAAAGTTTACTGGGGAGGACTCATGGGGACAATACCTGTGAGAGTTGGAGGAAGCAGGATTGGAAAGAGTGGGTAGTTGAGCTGTTGATGGAGTTGCAACAGAGGCTTCAGACACTTCAGGGAACTGTGGATCTGGGATAGTTCTTTAGAATTGTCCCTCTTTGAGGCAACCGGTCAGGCCTTTATTACCTGCCCTTGCCTCTTCTGCTCCGTCCCCACTTATCAAAGTTGGCTGCCTCGAGGGACTGACTTCAGGCAAGGTGAGTCTTTTCAGCCTAGGACAACACAAAGGGAAGAGCTCAATTAAGAGCTGTCAGTCACCAGTACTCCCAGCTACTCAGTCCGGAGGGGGGTGTGAGCTGTGTACCACAGAATCTACTACAGAGATACATTTGGAAAATAGTGCTGATGGGATTAGTTGATTAATTATATTGGGAGTATGAGATAAAGGAATAATTCAAGAAAGACTCCAGGAGTTTTGGTTTGAGCAACCAGATGGATGGTGTTACCATTTGCCAAGACCAGGCAGACTTGGAGAGTAGTGAGGTTGGGTGAGTGATTAATCAACTTAATCAACTTGGTTTGGATATTTGAGGTCTCAAACAACCAGGTGGATATAGCAAGTAGCAGTTTTGTATATCTTGAGGAGATATCAGGGTAGAGATGTATATCATCAGCATTATATATTTAAACTTTTTATTGGGTGAGATTCCCTAGGTAGAGGGTATGTAAGAGCTGCTCTGAAGACTAAATCCTCGATCACTGCAACATTTTGACTTCAGGAACAGGAAGACCCAACATAAGAGACTGAAAAGAAGCAGATAATAAAGTGGGTGTGGGGGTGGGGGGGTTAGGAGAGTATGGTCTCTTGGGAGACCATGCAAGTCAAGTATTTCAAAGAGGGAGTTATATAGAACTGAGAAGTGTGCTGAGAAGTCTTGTAAGATGAAGACTGAATTTAAAGGTGGGGTTTGTCATGATGGAGGAAGTGTCTAACCTTGAGTAATTTCATGCATGTGTGTACCTTGTTGTTCGTTGTTTCTCTGTAGAAAATGAGAAGGCTAGGATTCTGAATTGCTGATTGCCTGACCACCTTCCTATGCTAGTGATATGCGGTAAAGTCATGGAGGGTGTACAACACAGAGGACACTCTCAGCTAGGGCTTTGGTCCCAGATCTCAATGTTATTCCCATCTGTGAAGAGGAAAGTTGTTTATAGCTCTTATATGACCATAAATCCTAACAGATATACAAATTAAACAGAAGTCCATAAAAACCACTTAAATTCCAATTAATAACATTTATTTAATGGGACAACTAATAGCATTTGGCTAAAACTAAATTTCTACTTTCTTTTGAATATTTTATTGATTGGTAAATTTGAATTAAGCATTCTGAAATTATGTTTGCTCAGTTCTCCACTTTCTTTTTTGTTTGAATAATGTGAGAATGCATTCATAGAGTGGACTCTGATGTCACTGGATTTTACTTGGCAAAAAATGCATTATTGCCTCTGAAGTGAACCCCTGTTCATTTTTTCATTAACCCTCAAGAAAATGGTATTATCACACACCTGGTGTGTGAACACAAATACACAGGGGCCATGAAATAACTAGGTCTTAGTTATGAGTTGACTATCTGGTTGCTTATGGTATTTGCCTTCAGATTATCTTCAGAAATAAAACACAAAATTAGAAAATTTCCATAGAAAACACCAGGAGGGGGTTGTAGATTTCAGGTTGAGAAACACCCAGATTATGGACAAATTTAAGCTGCCAGTGCCCTCTTTTCCTCTGCCTACCCTGTTTACTACAGACCTTCTGAGGAGAGGGGTGGGGGGCTGAGCCTAGAAAACCAGTTTAGGGCTTATTAAGCAAAAGCAAATGCGTGCTTGTTGGAGTTCTATTTATAATCTTTTGATTCCTCCCAGTAAAACTCTCCTGTTTTAACAGTGAGCTTAATTGTTTTTGATCTATTATCAGTGCTCTAATTTCTTAAGGAGGAATAGGGAAGTGGTAGGAAGAAAGCTTTCCTTCCCTCATTTCCACCCCAAACTTTGTGACCCCTGGAACTTCTGCTTTAACAACCTCTCAGCACTTAAACCTCTTTACAGAGCCTTGCTTTCCCCTGAAGTTCTACTGAAGCCCTCTTGCAGCCCTCTCCAGGTTGGAGTCCCTCCGCCCCGTTCTCCTTTCGAAGCATCTGCTTCACTGAAGCCCGTGCCATCTGCCATCTGACCTATTTTATTCTTTGCTACTCCCGGACCTTCTATATAAACCTCTTGGTCACTGAAAGACTCGGCACCTGCTCACAGTCCTCATCTCCATTCCGGATACTTCCATCGTCCTGGGTGACTTCCACATCTACTTCTGCCTATGAACCGTGCAACATCTATTCCCGGCTTCCTAATTCCTTGAACGCGCATGTCCATTGACCTTCACCTCCACGCCGTTTCAGCTCCCCACTTTCAAAATGGCTCCACTTATGTATATTTCCCTAATAAAACTGGCTTAAACAAGGCTTTCTTTCTAGCACAGTGAGGACACATAATAACCATCGCTTAGTAAATGTTAGCTGTTATTATTGCACTAATTTATATCCACAGCATTGGAGGTTGGTGGAAATAGGGAAGTGAGATTTCCATTTCTACAGATTTTACTGGGAATGTGGGAGATTCTGAAACACTAGAGTGGGAGCATGGCTGGGGAGGGTCTGAGAAGGCCCAGTGGTGTGAGCAGCTCCCTTCCTGACAGGAGTCTCCGCTAAACCCACAGGTGAGCTTATATAAACACACTAACTTTAATTAAAAATAGATGAGTTGAAATGGCATACACGATATAAAATTTTGAATTAAGCCTGCCTCTTGTCCAATAATGTTACAAACGATACAGCTAAGCCTCTGGCTACTCATTTGACCATTGACAAGGCAAGCAGAAGAGTGACAGAACTAACATTTATTGATCATTTACCATGTGTTAGATCCTGTCTTAGGTAGTTTACATTTTCCATTTCATTTTATTTATTATGTTAGTCACCATCCATTTCATTTTAAATTTATGTTTTCTCATGTATAAAAAACAAAAGTTCTAAGTTTCAAAATTCTAATTTGAACTCTCACAATAATGTAAATCACTCAGAGAAATGAACCTCCTTGACCTTTAGGAAAATGAGAAAGCTTTTTTTTTTTTTTTAAAGATGTATTTATTTATTTTAGAGAGATAGAAAGAGAGAGAGTATGTGTGTGTGAGCAAGTGCAAGGGCAGAGGGAGAAGGAGAGAAGCAGACTCCCCACTGTGCTGGGAGCCTGACATGGGGCTTGAACCCACAACCCTAAGATCATGACCTGAGCTGAAATCAGGAGTTGAATACTTGACCGACTAAGCCACCCAGGTACCCTGTGCAAGCTCTTATTTATTTATTTTTTTTAGCAATGTATAATGTCTTATTTGCATTAGGGATACAGGTCTATGATTCATCAGTCTTACACAATTCACAGTGCTCACCATAGCACATACCCTCCCCAGTGTCCATAACCCAGCTACCCTATTCCTCTCCTCCCCAACCCCAGCAACCCTCAGTTTGTTTTGTGAGATTAAGAGTCTCTTACGGTTTGTCTCCCTCCTGATCCCATCTTGTTTCATTGTTTCCCTCTCTTACCCCCTCAACCTCCTGCCCTGCCTCTCAATTCCTCATAGCAGAAAGATCATATGATAATTGTCTTTCTCTGATTGACTTACTTCACTTAAGCTCTTATTTCTGAGAGCAACTTACGTTTCTACATTTTTATATGCCTTATAAAAATAAAAATGTTGTCCCTCACTGTAAAATTTCCTTGTACTACTTCAAAAACCTTTTTCCACTTTAGCCTCTAATTGTTTTGTAACTTACTAGCAAATGTAATGCATAGGAAAGCATGTGGGTTCCTACATGTATTGTTAGAATTGGTATATGACTTTATGTCAAATTTGATCTACATAAAAAATGTATTGAATGAAGGACCCAAATAAATAAAATCATGAATGAAAGAGGAGAGATCACAACTAACACCAAAGAAATGCAAACTATTATAAGAACATACTATGAGCAACTCTATGGCAATAAATTTGACAATCTGGAAGAAATGGATGCATTCCTAGAAACATATAAACTACCACAACTGAACCAGGAAGAAATAGAAAGCCTGAACAGACCCATAACCAGTAAGGAGATTGAAACAATCATTAAAAATCTCCAAACAAACAAAAGCCCAGGGCCAGACGGCTTCCCGGGGGAATTCTACCAAACATTTAAAGAAGAACTAATTCCTATTCTCCTGAAACTGTTCCAAAAAATAGAAATGGAAGGAAAACTTTCAAACTCATTTTATGAAGCCAGCATCACCTTGATCCCAAAACCAGACAAGGATCCCACCAAAAAAGAGAGCTATAGACCGATATCCTTGATGAACACAGATGCGAAAATACTCAACAAAATACTAGCCAATAGGATTCAACAGTACATTAAAAAGATTATTCACCACGACCAAGTGGGATTTATTCCAGGGCTGCAAGGTTGGTTCAACATCCGCAAATCAGTCAATGTGATACAAAACATCAATAAAAGAAAGAACAAGAACCATATGATACTCTCAATAGATGCTGAAAAAGCATTTGACAAAGTACAACATCCCTTCCTGATCAAAACTCTTCAAAGTGTAGGGATAGAGGGCACATACCTCAATATCATCAAAGCCATCTATGAAAAACCCACCGCAAATATCATTCTCAATGGAGAAAAACTGAAAGCTTTTCCACTAAGGTCAGGAACACGGCAGGGATGTCCATTATCACCACTGCTATTCAACATCGTACTAGAGGTCCTAGCCTCAGCAATCAGACAACAAAAGGAAATTAAAGGCATCCAAATCGGCAAAGAAGAAGTCAAATTATCACTCTTCGCAGATGATATGATACGATATGTGGAAAACCCAAAAGACTCCACTCCAAAACTGCTAGAACTTATACAGGAATTCAGTAAAGTGTCAGGATATAAAATCAATGCACAGAAATCAGTTGCATTTCTCTACACCAACAGCAAGACAGAAGAAAGAGATATTAAGGAGTCAATCCCATTTACAATTGCATCCAAAACCATAAGATACCTAGGAATAAACCTAACCAAAGAGACACAGAATCTATACTCAGAAAACTATAAAGTACTCATGAAAGCAATTGAGGAAGACACAAAGAAATGGAAAAATGTTCCATGCTCCTGGATTGGAAGAATAAATATTGTGAAAATGTCTATGCTACCTAAAGCAATATACACATTTAATGCAATTTCTATCAAAGTACCATCCATCTTTTTCAAAGAAATGGAACAAATAATGCTAAAATTTATATGGAACCAGAAAAGACCTCGAATAGCCAAAGGGATATTGAAAAAGAAAGCCAACGTTGGTGGCATCACAATTCCGGACTTCAAGCTCTATTACAAAGCTGTCATCATCAAGACAGCATGGTACTGGCACAAAAACAGACACATAGATCAATGGAACAGAATAGAGAGCCCAGAAATAGACCCTCAAATCTATGGTCAACTAATCTTCGACAAAGCAGGAAAGAATGTCCAATGGAAAAAAGACAGCCTTTTCAATAAATGGTGCTGGGAAAATTGGACAGACACATGCAGAAAAATGAAATTGGACCATTTCCTTACACCACACACAAAAATAGACTCAAAATGGATGAAGGACCTCAATGTACGAAAGGAATCCATCAAAATCCTTGAGGAGAACACGGGCAGCAACCTCTTCGACCTCTGCCGCAGCAACATCTTCCTAGGAACAACGCAAAAGGCAAGGGAAGCAAGGGAAAAAATGAACTACTGGGATTTCATCAAGATCAAAAGCTTTTGCACAGCAAAGGAAACACTTAACAAAATCAAAAGACAACTGACAGAATGGGAGAAGATATTTGCAAACGACATATCAGATAAAGGACTAGTGTCCAGAATCTATAAAGAACTTAGCAAACTCAACACCCAAAGAACAAATAATCCAATCAAGAAATGGGCAGAGGACATGAACAGACATTTCTGCAAAGAAGACATCCAGATGGCGAACAGACACATGAAAAAGTGCTCCATATCACTCGGCATCAGGGAAATACAAATCAAAACCACAATGAGATATCACCTCACACCAGTCAGAATGGCTAAAATCAACAAGTCAGGAAATGACAGATGCTGGCGAGGATGCGGAGAAAGGGGAACCCTCCTACACTGTTGGTGGGAATGCAAGCTGGTGCAGCCACTCTGGAAAACAGCATGGAGGTTCCTCAAAATGTTGAAAATAGAACTGCCCTATGACCCAGCAATTGCACTATTGGGTATTTACCCTAAAGATACAAACGTAGTGATCCAAAGGGGCACGTGCACCCGAATGTTTATAGCAGCAATGTCCACAATAGCCAAACTATGGAAAGAACCTAGATGTCCATCAACAGATGAATGGATCAAGAAATGTGGTATATATACACAATGGAATACTATGCAGCCATCAAAAGAAATGAAATCTTGCCATTTGCAACAACATGGATGGAACTAGAGCGTAGCATGCTTAGCGAAATAAGTCAAGCAGAGAAAGACAACTATCATATGATCTCCCTGATATGAGGAAGTGGTGATGCAACATGGAGGCTTAAGTGGGTAGAAGAAGAATAAATGAAACAAGATGGGATTGGGAGGGAGACAAACCATAAGTGACTCTTAATCTCACAAAACAAACTGAGGGTTGCCGGGGGGAGGGGGTTTGGGAGAAAGGGTTGGGATTATGGACATTGGGGAGGGCATGTGATTTGGTGAGTGCTGTGAAGTGTGTAAACCTGGTGATTCACAGACCTGTACTCCTGGGGATAAAAATATATGTTTATAAAAAATAAAAAAATTAAAAAAAAAAAAGAAAGAAATATTTCCTGAATGAAAAAAAAAAATGTATTGAATGAGTAGATGTGATTAATGATGGGATGTAAATGAACTATGGCAAAAAAAAATACTCCATTGTTAGAATGATTTCTAAAAATTTAACTGTAGAGAATAAAAATGTATTTATTGGCAAAGCAGGAAAAATTAGCCACTCAAGCCAGTTAGTAGAAAATGCTACTTAACTATTCTGACATAAAAGTGTCTAAAAGGTTCAAAGGAGAAGAAAACATGTTGTGATCTATCTTACTCCTAGTAAGCTCTATGCTGTATCTTACTGTGTCTTACTCCTTATAAATCATCAGTCTAACTGGACATTAACTTGTCCAGTTAAGGGAATGGAAGAGGCATAAGTGAAATTGGTAGAGAAGGACTAACTATTTAAGGAAAATGAACAAATGAGTGGAAGAGATTTTTCTTTTTCTTTTTTTAATTTGAGAGAGAGAAAGCACATGCAATGGGGGGGCAGGGAAGGGGCAAAGATAGATCTTTTTTTTTTTTTTCAGATTGATTTGTTTTTAGAGACAGAGAGAGAGAGAGAGAGAGAGAGCGCTCAACCATGAGCAGGAGGGGCAGAGGGAGAAGGGGAGGGCATCCCAAGCAGACTCTGTGCTGAGTGTGAGCCCACTGAGGGGTTTCATCTCACAACCCTGAGATGATGACCTGATCCGAAACCAAAATGCTTAACCCACTCTGCCACCCAGGCACCCTAAAGGGATAGAGAGAATCTTAAGCAGGCTCCATGCTTAGCATATAGCCCAAGGCAGGGTTCAGTCTTATGACCCTGAGATCATGACCTGCGTGGAAATCAAGAATCCATTGCTCAACCAACTGGGCCACCCAGGTGCCCCTGGAAGAGATTTTTTTCAATCTTGATGGTTTATTTCTGGACTCTATGTTCCATTGATCTATATGGCTATTTTTTTGTGCCACTACCATACTGTTTTGATTACTACAGTTTTCTAATATATCTTGAAATCTGGAATTGTGATACCTCAGGATTGTTCTCAGGATTGCTTTGGCTATTCAGGGTCTCTTGTGGTTCCACAGAATCTCTAGAATTATTTGTTCTAATTCTGTGAAAAATACTGTTATTTTGATAGGGATTGCATTGAGTCTATAAATTGCTTTGGGTAGTATGGATATTTTAACAACATTAATTTTAACAATCCATGAGCATGGAGTAACTTTTCATTTGTGATGTCCTCAATCTCATTCATCACTGTTTGTTTTTCTTTTATTGTTTTCTAGTTTTGTTGTTATTTGTTTGTTTTTCTAACAAATAATGTATTATCTGCCCCAGGGGTACAGGTCTGTGATTCATCAGTCTTACACAATTCACAGCACTCACCATAGCATATATCCTCCTCAGTGTCCATAACCTAACCACCCTATTCCTCCCCCCACCTCCCGGCAACCCTCAGTTTGTTTTGTGAGATTAAGACTCTCTTGTGGTTTGTCTCCCTCCTGATCCCATCTGTTTTCTAGTTTTCAGAGTACAAGTCTTGTATCTCTTTATTTAAGTTTATTCCTAAGTATTTTATTCTTTTTGGTGAACTGTAAATGGGTAAATGGCATTGTTTTTTTAATTTCTCTTTCTGATACTTCATTATTAGTGATAGAAAAACAACCAATTTCTGGGTATTAATTTGATATCCAGCAATTTTACTGAATTTATTTATTACTTATAATGGTGGTTTTTTTTTTTTTTTTTTTTTTTGTTTCTTTGTTTTGTTTTGGTATGGAGCCTTTGGAATTTTCTATGTATAGGATCATGTCATGTGTAAATAAAGACAGTTTAATTTCTTCCTTGCCAATATGGATGCCTTTCATTTCTTTTTCTTGGTGATTGCCATGGCTAGGACTTTCTAGTACTATGTCGAATAAAAGTGGCAAAAGTGGGCATACTTGTCTTGTTCTTCATCCTAGAAGAAAAACTATCAGCCTTTTGACATGACTTTCCCTCCCCCCTCCTTTTTTTACAAATCATATTTTTTTGACATTCCCTTTTTGGATGATAACTTGGCAATTCTGTTTCCAGGAATCTATGTTATAAACAATTACAATTTGAAGATTATAATCTCACAATAATATTCATTGTAGCATGTCTTATAATAATAGTGAAAATTTGGGAACAACTTAAGTGGTGAACAATTCTTTTTTTTTTTTTTTTAGATTTTTTATTTATTTGACAGAGAGAGACACAGTGAATAGAAGCAGAGAAAGTGGGAGAGGGAGAAGCAGGCTTCCTGCTGAGCAGGGAGCCCGATGCAGGGCTCCATCCCAGGACCCTGAGATCATGAACCCAGCTGAAGGCAGCCACTTAACGACTGAGCCACCCAGGCGCCCCTGAACCATTCTTTTTTTTTTTTTTTTTTAATTTATTTGACAAACAGAGATCACAAATAGACAGAGAGGCAAGCAGAGAGAGAGGGGGAGGCAGGCTCCCTGCTAAGCAGAGAGCCCAATATGGGTCTCAATCCCAGGACCCTGAGATCATGACCTGAGCCAAAGGCAGAGGCTCAACCCACTGAGCCACCTAGGCACCCACCTCCCCGCAACCTTCTGAACCATTCTTAAATAAGCCAAAGAATCATTAAATAAACTCCACAAATATGTATTCTTTATATTATTTCTCCACATTTTTAGGTTATTCAGCAATTATTGACTACTCATTGTATGTCAGAAACTGTTCTATGCACTTGGGGTGTAGTGATGAACTAGACCGACAAAGTCCTTATTTCTTGGGGGATATGTTTTAGTAGGAGTGGCAGGCATTAAACAGGTAAACAAACAAGATAATTTATAATAGTCCCTAATTACATTCCCCTCTCTGGTCTCATCTACTGTTTTCTTCCATTTCTCACTCCCTCTCTCCTTCACTTACTGTATTACAGTGAGCTGTAATTGTTTCAGCAACGCTGGTGTTCTTGATGTTTCCAAACACATACTAGGCAAGCTCTCAAAGCATTTACATAAAGCTACTCCTCTAGGTTTTGATGCATTTTGTACCAACTACTTTAGTAAATATGACAAACATGAAAGACCTCAGGTACTTCCACTCATGAGACTCATCTTCTAAAAAAACACATGTATATCCTCTTATAGAACATCATCACACCCAGGAAGATCAGTAAATGACCAAAAAAAAAAATACCATTAAAGAAATGTTAGTGATAAAAATATTAGGTTTAAAAATTTTAGCAATTTGACTTAGGATCCAAAAATTGTATGCATATTGGGAATTCTATGAAAAGACCCCCATGTTCATCACAATTACTACTGCATCCCAAAAGAATGATTCTGCATTGTTATAGTGTATTCCCTGCTACTATAAACCACTGTTTCATAATTCTAAAGAAATTAGATGGTAATTCACATAAATGGATGGGGTTTATAAGCTGCTTCTTATTCAAAATAAAATAAAATAAAATATGACTTACATCAAATTAGAAAGAAATCTTATCAGAATTTTGACCAGATAAAGAAGCCAGACCACCCTGTTAACCCTCACTGGCTGCCTCAGAGTGCAGAACTGGCATGTCATGTACAAGGAAGGGGAGATGTGAGCAGAATCCTGGCTCTACCTCCACCTACCTTATAGTGTGAGGGTGGACAAAAGCCCTCAGCTTTCCTGGGGTTTGTTTCCTCAGTTGTAGAATTGAGGGGACCATTCTAGATGGCTTGTAAGAGATCTTTCAACTAAAAGAATCTAGGTCAGCTTGAAATCCCCATTTTTTAGCACATTTAGAGTGGTGAAAGAAATGGATTTAAAAAGGTGGGTGAAGTGGGGCTCCTGGGTGGCTCAGTCAGTTAAGTGTCTGACTACTGATTTCAGCTCAGGTCATGATCTCAAGGTTGTGAGGTCCAGCCCTGTGTTGGTTTCTGCTGGGCATGGGCCTGCTCGAGATGCTATCTCCCTTTGCCCCACTCCCTTACCCTCTCTCTCAAATTTAAAAAAAAAAAAAATCTTAAAAAAATTTCATTGTCTGATACTTCATTTGCTTACCTGTTAGCAGTATCAGCCAATAGATCAAAGTATCTGGCAAAGGTTTTTTTTTTTTTTTTTTTTATAAAATAGAGGCCCTGCCAAGTTTGGGTAGAAAAACAACACACCACATGTCACACCAGCAGTCAGGACTTCGTGCCTCTGAATTTTAACAGCCATCAGCCTGGTCAGGAGATGCACATTCAGGCCATTCAGCAAGATCAAGTGAGTACATGCTGATTAAGAATATGTTTCCAGGGCACCTGGGTGGCTCAGTGGGTTAAGCCACTGCCTTTGGCTCAGGTCATGATCTCAGGGTCCTGGGATCGAGTCCCGCATCGGGCTCTCTCCTCAGCAGGGAGCCTGCTTCTCTCTCTCTCTCTCTGTGCCTGCCTCTCTGTCTACTTGTGATCTCTGTCAAATAAACAAATAAAATCTTTAAAAAAAAAAAAAAAGAATATGTTTCCAGGTGCTTGCTGCAGCAGCACATATACTGAAATTGGAAAGAATCAGTTTTCTGAAATCGTCCCAGGAAATCAATGTGAATGGAACTGGCTCTAAGAGAAAGGATGAAGACAGTTAAGTTCAGGGTGGGATTCTGCTTTTTCTTTACAAAACAGAAAAATGACCGAAAGGCCAGTAGCTTTTCTTTTTTTGTACCCTAAAAAGAATACACATATCACCTCTTCTGGAATCTAACACATTGGTTTCATTTTCAAAATGAATCATTTTATTTTCCTCAAATGCTGCCATAAATTGTCAACCTTAAGCATGTGATAGTCACATGATTTCTTCAGTAAGCCCAGGACTTCCACAAACTTCTCTGGAGCTTACAGCCAGAGTAGTCCAGGAAGTCAATTATTAAAGCCCTTTACACAGCCATACATTCCTTTGATGTTTGGGTTATCGAACACAGACACACTGAATAACTTGTCCATTTCTGTTTCTGAAAGTGTTAGCTGTGTTTTCTTTTCTTTCTTTTTTTCTATTTTATCTTACTTTATTTTACTTCATTTCACTTTGTCGTATTTTATTTCCATCATGCTAAGTGTACTTTTTAATCCTCATCCCCACCCTCCCCCCACCTCCTTTCTAGTTTGTTCTCAATAGTTCAGAGTCTGTTTCTTGGTTCATCTCTCTCTCATTTATTTCTTAAATTCCACATATGGGAGAGATCATATGGTATTTGTCCTTGACTAACTTATTTTGCTTAGCATTACACTTTCTAGCTCCATCCATGTCACTGCAAATGGCAAGGCTTCATTTTTTTCCCCCACAAACTAAAGTTATTTTTAAGAGTGTAAGGCACATAGTTGTTCACTTGCAGGAGGCATCTAAGTTCACTTCATTCTGAGCATGACTGATTAATTCATATTCTGAATGGATACAGAGCAGGATATTAGGAGTTTCCTTGTCTTTCACGGAGCTATAATTTATTCTTTCCTGACAAGTTTATTTGAAAAGTGATCGGATAATTTCATCCTATACTTAAGCATTATTGGAGGTAATAAATCATACTTTGAAAGACACTTAGGGTACTAGAGAAATTTCTTCACAAAGTGACAACATTTACTTTTAAGGGGCTTTATCCAGTGCAGTGGTGATCCTGAAGAAGGGAATAATCCCTACTCACTCATAGAGGGTTTTTTTTTTTTTTCTCTTCTATAAAGAAACCTTTTTAGGGGTGTGTGTGTGGCTCAGTTGGTTAAGCATGTCCCTTCACCTCAGGTCATGATCCCAGAATCCTGGGAATGAGCCCTGTGTTGGGCTTCCTGCTCAGTGGGGAGCTTACCTCTCCTCTGCCTGACACTCTCCCTTGTTGTGTACTCCCTCTCTCTCTGTCAAATAATTTTTTTTTAAAAAAAGAAGGCTTTTAAAAGAATTTTAATTGATTACCCAATGTCACATTTCAAATTACCCAAGTGACTGTAGCTATAGAAGGACTTCATCTTCATTCTTTAACTTTTTGTTTCTGGTTTCTTTTTTTACTTTTTAAAGATTTTACTTGAGAGAGAGAGGAGGGGCAGAGGGAAAGGGAAAGAATCTCAATCAGACTCTCTGCTGAGTGGAAAGCCCCATGTGGGTCTTGATCTCAAGACCCTAAGATCATAACCTGAGCTGAACTCAAGAGTTGGATGCTTAACCAAACTGATCCACCCAGGTGCCCCTGTTTTGTTTTTCTAAAGTTTTTATTTATTTAAGTTCCAGTTAGTTAACATGCAGTGTAATATTAGTTTCAGGTATATAATATAATGAATCAACAATTCCATACATTATCTGCTGCTGTTATCATAACAAGTACACAAGAAAATCCTATCGCCCCACTCCCCACAGACACCCCCCCCCCACCTATCAGTTTGTTCTCTAGAGTTAAGAGTCTGTTTCTTGGCTTACTTCTTTCTCTTCTTTCTTTTTCTCTTCTTTCTCTCTTTCTCTTTTTTCCCTTGCTCATTTGCTCATAGGATTCCACATATGAGTGAAATCATATGGTGTCTTCCTCTGACTTATTTTCACTTAGCATAATACTTTCTAGCTCCATCCATGTTTTTGCAAATAATAAGATTGCATTCTTTTTGATGGCTGAATAATATTCCATTGTATGTATATGCCATATCTTTGTCCTTTCATCTATTGACAGACACTTGGACAGCTTCCATAATTTGCATATTTTAAGTAATGCTGCAATAAATATAGGGATGCATGTATCCCTTTGAATTAGTATTTTGGTGTTCTTTGGGTAAATGTCCAGTGGTGTGATTCCTGGATTGTAAGGCAGTGCTCATTTTAACTTTTTGAGAAACTTCCATACTGTTTCCCAAAGTGGCTGCACCAGTTTGCATTCCCACCAACAGTGCAAGAGTTTCCTCTTTTTCCACATCCTCACCAACATCTGCTGTTTCCTGAGTTGTTAATTTTGGCCATTCTGACAGGTGTGTGGTGATATCTCATTGTGGTTTTGCTTTGTATTTCCCTGATCCCTAGTCATGCTGAGCATTTTTTCATGAGTCTGGTAGTCATTTGCTTGTCTTCTTTGGAGAAATGTCTGTTCATATCTCCTGCCCCTTTCTTAACTGGATTCTGTATTTTGTGTGTGTTGCTTTTGATGAGTTCTTTATAGATTCTAGACATTAACCCTTTATATGATGCCATTTGCAGATATCTTCTCCCATTCTGTCAGTTGCCTTTTAGTTTTGTTGATTGTTTCCTTTACTCTACAGAAGCCTTTTATTTTGATGAAGTCCTAATAGTTCATTTTTGCTTTTGTTTCCCTTGCCTCTAGAGACATGTCTAGTAATAAGTTGCTTTGGTTGAGGTCAAAGAGTTTGCTGCATATTTTCTCCTCTAGGATTTTGATAGTTTCCTGTCATATTTATGTCTTTCATCCATTTTGCTTACTTTGTGTATGGTGTAAGAAAGTGGTCCAGTTTCATTCTTCTGCATGTTTCTATCCAATTTAACATTTTAACAATATTTGTTCTTCCAACCCATGAGCATTGAATGTTTTTCCATTTCTTTGTGTCTTTTTCAGTTTCTTTCATAAGTGTTCTATAGTTTTCTGAGTAGAGATACTTGGCCTCTTTGGTTAGATTTATTTCTAGGTATCTTATGGTTTTTCTTGCAGTCATAAATGGGATTGACTCCTTGATTTCTCCTTCTGCTACTTCATTATTAGTGTATAGCTATGCAACAGATTTCTGTACATTGATTTTATATCCTGTCACTTTGCTGAATTCATCAGTTCTAGCAATTTTTTGGTGGAGTCTTACAGATTTTCTACATAGAATATCATGTCGTCTGCATAAAGTAAAAGTTTAACTTCTTCCTTGCTGCTTTGGATGTCTTTAATTTCTTTTTGTTGTCTGATTGCTAAGTCTAGGACTTCTAGTACTATGTTGAACAATAGTGGTGACTGTGGACATCTGTGTATATTCCTGACCTTAGAGGAAAAGCTCTCAGTTTTTGCCTATTAAGAATGGTAATAGATATGGACCTTCATATATGGCCTTTATGATGTTGAGGCTTGAGGTATGCTCCTTCTATCCATACTCTCTTGAGGGTTTCTTTCAAGAAAGAATGATGTATTTTGTCAAATGCTTTTTCTGCATGTATCGAGAGGATCATATGGTTCTTACCTTTTATTAATGTAGAGTATCACATTGATTGATTTGCAGATATTGAACCATTCCTACAGCCCAGGAATAAATTCCTTTTGATCATGGTAAATAATCCTTTTAATGTACTATTGAATTTGATTAGCTAATGTCTTATTGAGAATTTCTGCATCCATGTTCATCAGGGATATTGGTCTGTAATTCTCCTTTTTAGTGAGGTCCTTGGTTTTGGAATCAAGGTAATGCTGGCCTCGTAGAATGAGTTTGGAAGTTTTTATTCTATTTCTATTTTTTTGTTACAGCCTCAGAAGAATAAAGAACCTTCTTTAGGTGTTTGGTAGAATTCCCCTGGGAGCCATCTGGCTCTGGACTCTTGTTTGTTGAGAGATTTTTGATTACTGATTCAACTTCTTTGCTGGTTATGGGTCCATTCAAATATTCTATTTCTTTCTGTTTCATTTTTAGTAGTTTATATGTTTCTAGGAATTTGTCCATTTCTTCCAGATTGCCCAATTTGTTAGTATAAAAATATTCTCTTATATTATTTGTATTTCTGTAGTATTGGTTGTGATCTCACATCTCTTATTCATGATTTTATTTATTTGGGTCCTTTCTCTTTACTTTTTGATAAGTCTGCACAAGTTAAGAAAATCACAAGTGTTATTAGAAGCCTTTCACCTGTGACTAAAAAGCTAAGACAATAATTAATATGAGTGAAATGTGCCAATGTTAGCATGCTACAGTGGGTTTACTTGCAATATGTTTCTGCAATCAATTGCTTCTTTCTTGTAGGACATTTTTAAAGCTGGAAATACCAATGAGGATTCAGGATTGGACTTTGGAGAATTTTTGCGGTACCTTAAAGACCACGAGAAAAAAATGAGGCTGGCATTTAATAGTCTGGATGACAATAATGATGGTATGTGTTTGTATCTTATTCACAATTAACTTGACATGAATAATAATTGTCATTACTAAAGACATTGTTTTAGCAGGCTTTAACTTTCTCTTACCATCAGAGATTCAGTTATTTCTATTGCATGTCTAGCAGTAATTTTTTCTTTCTGAGAATAATATATAAATATCATTAACTAGTGTTATAAGTTTTTTTTAAAGCTTTTATTTATTTCCTTTACAGACAGAGATCACAAGTAGGCAGAGGGGCAGGCAGAGAGAGAGGGTGGGGAGCAGGCTCCCCACTGAGCAGAGAGCCCAATTCAGGGCTTGATCCCAGGACTCCAGGATCAAGGCAGAGGCTTTAACCCACTGAGCCACCCAGGTGCCCCACTAGTGTTATAATTTTTGTGTGGTTACTATATTTTTAAATATTTAACTTATTTATTTGAGAGAGAGAGAGCATAAGTGGGGGGAAGGGACAGAGGGAGCGGGAGAAGCCGAATCCCCACTGAGCAGGGAGCCCCATGTGGGGCTCAACCCCAGGACCCTGGAATCATGACCTGAGTTGAAGGCAGATGTTTAACTGACTGAGTCACCAAGATGACCCTGGTTACTATTTTCTCAACAAACGAATTTGTCCTCTGAATTTAAAGCTTCTGGGCTTAAGTAGTAGACCTCTCCACTCTTTTGCAATGTATGAGCTAAATGTATCATGGTAATTTTTAAAAATGTCATTGTTTGATTGCTGATTTTGAAAATATTTTGGTTGCAGGGAAGTTAGATAACACAAAGATGGTGAGAGAAAGTAAAAGTTACTTGTAACCCTACTGTCTGGAGATAAGGTTTAACATTTTAATATATGTTTATAGTTTCTTCTAGACTTTTTGTTTCTTGCTTGGTTTCTCTTTCTCTCTCTTTTTTTAAGTATACCTTTTTTTAAAGATTTTATTTATTTGTCAGGGACAGAAGATAGAGCACAAGCAGGGGAAGCAGCAGGCAGAGGGAAAGGGAGAAGCAGGCTCCCCACCGAGCAAGGAGTCACTTGTGGGGCTCTATCCCAGAACCCTGGGATCATGACCTCAGCCAAAGGCAGACGCTCAACCGACTGAGTCACCTAGGCATCTCTCTTTCTCTCTTTAAAAAAAATTGTAGTCACACTACATATAGTTTGATGTCCTACTTTTTCCTTTTAATGTTATAATGTAAGCATTATCATTTCTTTTTTTTAAGGATTTTATTTATTTATTTGTCAGAGAGACACACCAAGAGAGGGAACACAAGCAGGGGGGGTGGGAGAGGGAGAAGCCAGCTTCCCTCTGAGCAAGGAGCCCAATGTGGGGCTTGATCCCAGGACCCTGGGATCATGATCTGAGCCAAAGGCTGATGCTTAATGACTGAGCCACCCTGGGGCCCCTGCATTTACATTTCATTTAATATTCTTCACAAACATAGTTTTTAATGACTCTGTAATATTCCATTTATGAGTAGACTTATCCAGTCATTCCTGTATTGTAAGACATTTGGGATGTTTCCAAACTTGCACTTTAATACATACTGTTGTGATCAATATCTATGCTGATTTACAGAGGAAATGTGTATTTTATCACAAACCCTTAAATCACAAAGACTCTAGGTAAAAGTAAAATATCATTTCCTTATCCATATGTAGCTAATGGGTAATTAGAGCCTAATTACACCCAATCTAAAAACATATGTATTAGTTTTTAAGTTTTCAGAAATCAGGTTTTTGTTAATTGAAAAATTCTAAGTCTAGCAGAAAAGCTATTTAAAGGATTATGTTAATGGATTCTTAGGTGAAACAAGATGTATCCTGAATGTCACAGGCTTTAGTGACCTCCAATACCCAAATTTCAGTGCTTCAAGCTTCCATTCACTTTTTTTTTTTTATAATTTTTTATTTTTTATAAACATATATTTTTATCCCCAGGGGTACAGGTCTGTGAATCACCAGGTTTTTAGGCCTTTCTGGGTCCTGCTATTGAAATACTACCCTGAAGTTTTAGAGGTACTACAATTGGAACTGGTAATCAGTTGCTGCTGTTCTTGTCCCAGTAGTTCTGCTCTTGTGCTATTCTGGAATTTCACCTGTTATTGGTGGTACCACCATAATCATCATTTGTAAGCTGAAAATCCACTGTGTCAGATAATCCGTGAAATCAGATTGTCATCAGTAAAAACATAATGTCACTATTGTCTCCGGTAAAGCTGAAAATCAGTGCTTGTAGCTCTTGGTAATAAAGAGAACTCTTTTTCTGAGGCAAGGTGGAAATCTAAAAGTAATACAGTGATTAGCAATATAGATCTTTTCATTTCTGTCTTGACTGGTCAAACTGGAATATCACAGCTCAGTCCCCAAAGTCTTGAAGAGGTGCCATTCTGGCAGAGCTGCTGTCCAAATTCCCATGGGCTTCATTTGTTTTGAGTCACGACAGTTGGTATGAAGCTCCACTGTTGGCACCTAGACTACAGATCTTAGACTCTAAGATCTGAGGTGTGAGGTCTGATTGAGCTGCCTGCTTTCTGTGTCATCATTGTTGCTGTTTCAGTGACCACATTTGCATAGAGTTCAGTCAATTTGGCCAGCATGCTTTTTGTGGGTGCAAAAGGGAGCACATCCTCTGGTATGGGTTGAACTGTGTGCACCCTAAAAAAGATATGTTGAGCCTCCCATACCTCAGACTTATTTTAAAATAGCTTATACCTTATTTTAAAATAGATCTTTATAGAAGTAATTAAGTTAAAATGATGCCATTAGCGTAATGCCCAATATCTAATATGACTAATGATATAAAGGGGAAATCTGGACACAGAAGCAGATATGCACAGAGGAAGATGATGCGAAATGACCCTTTGGTGTGATGGGGTTAGGAATGGGGTGATACATCAACAAGCCAAGAAACACCTGTGGCTACCAGAAGCTTGGAGAGAAGCACAGAACAAACCTTTCCCTGGCATCTTCAGAGGGAACATGGCCCTGCTGACACTTTAGTTTCAGACTTCTGGCCTCCAGAACTTTCTGGAGAAATTGAGACATAAATTCCTGTTTTTCTAAGTACTCAGATTGTGATACTTCATTATGGCAGCCATAGGAAACTCCTCCCTGCTGTTATGCTTAATCAAGTGTCTGATAATACCAGAATATTTGGGGCCTCACAAGTTTTATCAATTCATATGAACATTTAGTCACTTTCTTCCAGAGAATCCAAGTGCTTCCAGATTGGCTGGGCTACTGTAGTTTCTGGTATCAGCTGTGTGTCATTGACCCTGGAGCCAACATTGCCTTTTGAATGCTATTACTGGATCTGACTCACTGCATCTGGCTCACTTCCCCAGCTTTTCCTTCCTGACATCATTATTCCTGTTGGGACTCTCCCAGCCCATCACACATTATATTTGTTAAAAATTAATAGTATGCAGGATTCAATCTTTACCACCTGCTTTCTGTCCCCCAGGAGGGTTTCCAGGCCTTATGCCAATCAGTGGAGGCAAGAGGATGCATACAGGCTGGTGTATAATCAAAATCACTGGCAGGAGGTGCTCAAGGCCCCCATGTGGTCTGATCTGTTTAACTTCTCTCACCAAGTAGTATCTGAGCTCCTGCTCCTATTTAGCCAAAGTGTCCATGGCTTGTGGCTATAATGATGTGAATGAAGAAATTATTGAATTCTTTTTTAGTTGGGGTTTCTTGGAGATTGAAGAAATGGTACGAAAGGAACTGACATTTATTGTACTTTATTTTCTATATCTTATTTTTGTCTCATACAAGTCATTATAGCAGCTGCATTTTACAGATGAGAACACTGAGTTTAAGAAAGGTTAACTATTTTGCATTCCATTGGCTCTCCCAGTGAGCCACATCTCCCAGGATATATGCATTTGTGTAGGCTTGTGAACCACACAGGCCTGGGCTTGGCCGTTTTTACTTCAGTCATTGGGGCATTAGCAAGGCTTAATAAGTACTTGTATATTGGAGCTTGTCCTCTTTGAATACTCTTTCAAAACATTCTGAGCCACCAGAAAAGAGATGGAGCTACCCAGTGGGAGAGATCACCCATTTAGTTCTCAGTTATTCTACATCTCCATCTGAAGTAATAGACTTGTGTGAAGACATCTTGGATTTCCAACGGTAGTTGAACAAACCTTCAAATGAATGAACTCACACGAGTGGCAAGACAGGCAGAAGAACCAACGAGTTGAATCAAGCTCAGATTGCATACCCATAATCAAATATATCCTTTTTAAACCACTAAATTTTGGGATAGTTTGTTACTTAGCATTCAATTGCTGGTATAGGGATGGAATACTTTGCATTTCTCCCCGGAACTGCAATGCTGGAATGGTTGTGGTCCTCCTCTCCATCCATTGAACAACTGTTACTCTGTTGAATTCATTTCAAGTCTATATTCTCAGTGAAAGCCTGCTGCATATACTTAAAGGCAATTTTGAATCTCGTTTTCAGTTCATAGACCTTGATAATGTTCTGGATCTCATTCCCTATTTTTTTTTTCCTACATCTTAGCTTGGATTTTTGGCTCCTATCAGGTAAAAATTACCTGATGTACTTGAGTTCAATGAAGCAAACAGTTTGCACTGGGAACTGTGTTAACAAAGATCTTCAGAAGTAACAATTTTTGGTGAATTAGGAATAAACAAACATACACAAGACAGACTGTGATAGTTGCTGTAGAAGTGATACAGGGAGAGCTTAACTGTGCCCAGGGACCATTTAAATTTGTACTGGATCAATACATAAACAGAACTGAAAAGAAAGGATTTTTTGTGGGGTGCCTGGATGGCTCAGTGAGTTGAGAACCTGACTCTTGGTTTTAGCTCAGGTCACGATTTAGGGTCATGGGATCAAGCCCCGTGTTGGGCTCTGTGCTCAGCAGGGAGTCTGCTTGAGTTTCTCTCTCTCTGTCCTTCCCCCAGTTTGCATGACCATTCTCTCTTTCTCTCAAATAAATAAATGAATAAATCTTTTTAAAAAGTGGGGAGGGGTTGCCTTGAGCAGAGAGCTCATAGTCTAAACAAACACAGAATTAGGAAATTGTCAGTCAAGGTCAGAACTGGTTTATATAGCATTTCAGGTTAGCCCTAACTTGGTATTTTGGGGGGAAGATTTCATTGACATACAACATATATAGCAATGTGCATAAATTCTAAGTAAAAACTCCACAAATTTTCCTGAGACAGACATACAACATGGAAACAACATCCAAATTAAGAAGCAGAATATTATTAGCATCTCAGGAGTGTCCCTTTCATGTCCCATCCAAATCACCACCACACTCCAATGTAGCTACTATCCTGCTTTCTAGTACTGTATGTAAGTTCTCAATCTTTAACAAGTAAGTGTACCTTGCTCATACTGTGCTTTTTTTTTGTTTCTTTGATGGTCTCTTGTTTATGCTTTATAATACTTTATTTGCGACTTTTGTTTTTAATTCTTATTTATCCTTGCATTTCTTTTTATTAATAAATAATATATACTTATATTATAATATAAGTATAATATTATAATAATCTATAACATATACTTTAGCACAGTGCAATGTATTTTTAAAATAATTAATTTCTGGCTTCTCTTACATTTAACATAGTGATTTTAATAGTATACCTTAAAAAAATCTTTTTAAGTTATTGAATTAATGAGTATAGTGTTTGAGGCTAGTAATGGCATATAAAGCAGAGGATTCAGTTTCCCGAAGAAAAGTTTGATTTTTAGGCTAAGGAATAGACAAATTCCGCCTTGTGGAGCTTGGAATACTAGGGGCCTTGGAGGGATCATAAAGAATCTGAAATTCTGCATATGAATACCAGGCTTTGTCTGTAGGGTAAATAAATATGTCTCATACATATGTATGCTATTTATAAATGTATGCATATGCAGCTATGGCTCATAAAATATGAAATAAAGATGTGACTGAGTTATATTGGTTTTTTAATGTTATAGATTTTACAGCTAGGTGACATTAAGTTGATTTTTTTAACACAAAAATGTCCTCATTTTTTTATTTTTATTTTTCTGTAATTTCTTTTTTAAAATTAATTCATTTTTTTCAGTTTTCAAGATTCATTGTCCTCGTATTTTAAAAGATTGAATAGTCTCAACTCTTGGTTTTACACAAGGAAGGGATCAAAAAATTTTTTGGATTTGGCAAGTGCCGTGTGAGTGAAGTGTCTTAGAGTTTGAGGAGCATATGGAATACTTAATTTCTCCTTCACAACATCCAGCAATTTGAGATTGAGATGCATAGTAGGCTTGTATTAAATATATCAGTTGACTCAAGTTATTTAACATAGGATATGGTTGTGTTAAAAAGAGTTTGTGTTGTATTATATTTTTGGTATGCTATTTCTTTAAAAACTTAACTTAAAACATTGAGTGGCCTTATTATCATGAATCAGATCTTCAGAGTTAGATTTTTAATTTTTTCCAAGTACATACAATAATCTAGATTTGTTGTAGATCTACAGTCCCTTATTGGAAATCCTTAGGGTAAAGTGTGTTTAAAATTTTAGAATTTGAGTTTTAGAAAAGCAGCACAGTGCATGTACAATATATTATATAATACTCCAAGAGGAATTTGGACCATCACCATGCAATTATATACGTGAATATTTCTTCAGTGAAACAAATGAATAATCACACAAAATCAGATAAATAATTGACTACCAAATGAATTTTGGTACCAAATTTACAAAAAGTCTTTTAGCTTTCAGAACTTTTACCCTTTGTATTGTGAATATGGGATTATAGTTCTAAAAAACATGGGCTTTTCTCCTAAAATTTGTATGGAACCAGAAAAGACCCCAAAGTGCTAATGAAATGTTGAAAAAGAAAAACAAAACTGGGGGTATCTTGTTGTCTGATTTCAAGATTTACTACAAAGCTGTGATCACCAAGACAGCATGGTATTGGCACAAAATCAGACACACCAATGGAACAGAGTAGGGAGCCCAGATATGGACCCTCAACTCTGTGGTCAAATAATCTTCAACAAAGCAGGAAAAAATATCCAATGGAAAAATGACAGTCTCTTTAAGAAGTGGTGCTGGGAGAATTGGACAGCTATATACAGAAGAATGGAACTCAACCATTCTCTTACAGTAAACACAAAGATAAACTCGAAATGGATAAAAGACCTCAAGGTGAGGCAAGAATCTATCAAAATCTGGAGGGGGGACAAGATGGCAGGGGAGTAGGAGGGGGCGCCTTTTCAGCCTGTACCCCAAAATGAGCTGATTACCTACCAAAGAACTCCATTCGCCCATGAAATCAGCCTGAGATCAGAATTATACACGTCTGGATCTCTACAGGGGCTGAAGACGCCAGTGGGCAGGTAAAGCAGAGTGGGAAGTCGGACTGATATCTTAAGATAAACAAAAGGGGGAGGGAGCTACCAGAGGCGACTGGTTGGAAAGTAATACCCCAATACGAGCGAGAGTGCCCTGCATCTGGGGACCAGCATTAACTTGGAGACTGGTTGAAAGCACTCCAAAAGAGTAAAGGATCGCGGGGGGAAATTGTGGGAATCGGGGTGGCTAGGGACAGGGACAGGGGCTTAAGTCCCCAGTCCCAGGACAGCCTCCCTGTCCCTCCCTGCCTCCCTGAGGCAGAGAGAGTGTGGCGGAGAAACCAGGTCTTGGTCCCTAAACCGCCAGCGTGCCGAGAATGCGTGGGTTCTAGCTCCTGTGAGGGGATGGGAGCCAAGCCCATCAGCAGAACGCACAAGCCCAGCTACAAAGCCCGAGATACACGCGCACTTCCCCTGAGAGAGTTACAAAGGCCCAGCCAGCGCTCTTTGACCTGCGCTATTGTTTCAAAGCCTAAGCCATGCGCCCCAAACTTCAAAGTAATCCCCTTTCCCCAATCAATACTACTCCTATAGGTAAACCAATTTTTAATCCCCTTTATCTTAGGAAAGTTGAGTCCTTTAACAAAGATATCAAGATACATCCAGGAAGAATCAAAACAACCTTCCTCGCACACACTGAGAATTTATAAGAACTCTCCCATCTTCTTCTTCCACCAGTGTTTCTGTGTTTTTGTGTTTGTCCTGATAGCATATAAATCTTACAATTGGGGTTCTTTTTGACGAGGTTCTTCCTTTATTTGCATATATATATATTTTTTCTCTTGTCATATGCTTGTATCACTCTTTTTGTCTCTTTTTGTTTGTCTACTTTATAAATCTTACCTTGGGGCCCATCTGGGCTGAACCTTCTCTTTAATCTTCCCTTTCTTTCCTGTCTTTCTCTCTCTCTCTCTCTCTTTTTTCTTTTCTTTTGTCTCTCATTTGGGTGGGGAATCCTGATTGCTCAGAAGTGTTCCAGGGTGCACCTTGACTGCACCACAGTTGATACATCCAGCAACATCTGTTCAGTCATCTCCCACCAAAATGACTAGGCAGAAGAATGCCCAACAGAAGAAAAATACAGAGGATGGACCTTCTGCAACAGAGCTAACGGCTATCAACATAGACAATATGACAGAAAGAGAATTCAGGCTAACAATTATCCAGGCAATAGCTAGGTTGGAGAAAGCCATGGATGACCAAATGGAATTGATTAGGGCTGAACTGAAAGCGACCAGACAGGATGTTCACAATGTTAGGGCAGAGCTTAAAGCTACCAGGGGGGAGGTTCACAATGCTCTCAATGAGTTCCAATCTAATCTAAACTCTCTCAAAGCTAGGGTAACTGAGACAGAAGATAGAATTAGTGATCTGGAAGACAAACAGATAGAGAGAAAGGTTCAGGAGGAATCCTGGAACAGCTTAGAAACCATGAAAACAGAATCAGGGAAATAAATGATGCCATGAAGCGTTCCAACGTCAGAATTATTAGAATCCCTGAAGGGGAGGAGAAAGAAAGAAGTCTAAAAGATATAGTGGAACAAGTCCTTCATGAAAATTTTCCCAATCTCGTGAATGGAACCAGCATTCATGTACTAGAGGCTGAACGGTCTCCACCCAAGATTATACATTCCAAAAAAACATCACAACACCTGATAGTCAAACTGAGGAATTATAATTGTAGGTATAATCTCTTGAAAGCTGCCAGGGCAACGAGGCTCCTTACTTACAGAGGGAAGCCCATCAGAATAACGTGAGACCTGTCCACAGAGACCTGGCAAGCCAGAAAAGGCTGGCAAGATATATTCAGGGCACTAAATGAGAAGAATATTCAGCCAAGGATACTTTATCCAGCAAGACTGACATTCAAAATGGATGGAGAGATAAAGAGTTTCCAAGACCGGCAAGGCTTAAAAGACTATGCAACCACCAAGCCGACACTGCAGGAAATATTAAGGGGGGGGGGTTCTATAAAAGAGGAAAAATCCTAAGAATAGCATTGAACAGAAATATAGAGACAGTCTACAGAAAGAAAGACTTCAAAGGTAACTTGATGTCAATAAAAACGTATCTATCAATAATCACTCTCAATGTGAATGGCCTAAATGCGCCCATAAAATGGCACAGGGTTGCAGATTGAATAAAACGACAGGACCCATCCATATATTGTCTACAAGAGACCCATTTTGAACCTAAAGATACACCCAGACTGAAAGTGAAGGGATGGAGAAGCATCTTTCATGCCAATGGGCCTCAAAAGAAGGCTGGGGTAGTGATTCTCATATCATATAAATTAGACTTTAAACTAAAGACTGTAGTCAGAGATACAGAAGGACACTACATAATCCTTAAAGGGACTATCCACCAAGATGATCTAACAATTGTAAATATCTATGCTCCCAATATGGGAGCAGCCAATTACTTAAGAAAACTGTTAATCAAGATAAAGAGTCATATTGATATAAATACACTAATCGTAGGAGATCTTAACACACCTCCCTTAGAAATAGATCATCGAAGCAGAAAATCAATAAAGAAACGAGAGCACTGAATGACACATTGGACCAGATGGACCTCATAGATATATACAGAACATTCCACCCTAAAACAACAGAATACTCATTCTTCTCAAGTGCACACGGAACCTTCTCCAGAATAGACCACATACTGGGTCACAAATCAGGACTCAACTGATACCAAAAGACTAAGATTATTCTCTGCATATTCTCAGATCACAATGCTTTAAAACTGGAGTTCAATCACAAGGAAAAGTTCCGAAGGAACTCAAACACCTGGAAGCTAAAGACCACCTTGCTTAAGAATGCTTGGATCAACTAGGAGATCAAAGAAGAACTGAAACAATTCATGGAAACCAATGAGAATGAAGACACTTCTGTCCAAAACCTATGAGATACAGCAAAGGCGGTCCTAAAGGGGAAATGCATAGCCATCCAAGCCTCCCTCAAAAAAATTGAAAAATCCAGAAAACAGCAGCTGTCTCTACACCTTAAAGAACTGGAGAATCAACAACAAATCAAACCAACTCCACACATAAGAAGGGAAATCATCAAGATTAGAGCTGAGATCAATGAGGTAGAAACCAGAGATATAGTAGAATGTATCAATGAAACTAGAAGCTGGCTTTTTGAAAGAATCAAAAAGATCGATAAACCATTGGCCACACTAATCCAAAAGAAAAGAGAGAGAGCCCAAATTCATAAAATTATGAATGAAAAGGGAGAGATCACAACTAACACCAAGGAAGTAGAAACAATCATCAGAAGTTATTATCAACAGTTGTATGCTATTAAGCTTAGCAACCTAGATGAAATGGATGCATTCCTGGAAAACTATAAACTATCAAAATTGAACCAGGAAGAAATCAACAACCTGAATAGACCGATATCTGATAACGAGATTGAAGCAGTGATCAAAAACCTCCCAAAAAACAAGAGCCCAGGACCTGATGGATTCCCTGGGGAATTTTACCAAACTTTCAAAGAAGCAATAACACCTATTCTCCTGAAGCTGTTTCAAAAAATTGAAGCAGGGACGCCTGGGTGGCTCATTGGTTGGGCAGCTGCCTTCGGCTCAGGTCATGATCCCAGCTCAGCACCCTGGGATCAAGTCCCGCATCGGGCTCCTTGCTCAGCAGGGAGCCTGCTTCTCCCTCTGCCTCTGCCTGCCTCTCTGTCTGCCTGTGCTCACTCACTCTCTCTCCCTCTATCTCTGACAAGTAAATAAATAAAATCTTTTAAAAAAAAAATTGAAGCAGAAGGAAAACTTCCACACTCTTTCTATGAAGCCAGCATTACTCTGATCACCAAACCAGGCAAAGACCCTGCCAAAAAGAATTTCCGACCAATATCACTGATGAATATGGATGCTAAGATTCTCAACAAGATCCTAGTAAATAGGATTCAACAGCACATTAAAAAGATTATCCACCATGATCAGGTGGGATTCATCCCTGGGCTACAAGGATGGTTCAACATTTGCAAATCAATAAATGTGATAGAACAAATTAATAAGAGAAGAGAGAAGAACCACATGGTCCTCTCAATTGATGCAGAAAAAGCATTTGACAAAATCCAGCATCCGTTCCTGAATAAAACGCTTCAAAGTATAGGGATAGAGGGAACATTCCTGAAATATTAGATTCATCAAATCTATCAATGAAAGACCCACAGCAAATATCATCCTCAATGGGAAAAAGCTTGCAGCCTTCCTGTTGAGATCAGGAACACGACAAGGATGCCCACTTTCACCACTCTTGTTCAACATAGTATTAGAAGTCCTAGCAACAGCAATCAGACAACAAAGAGAAATAAATGGTATCCAAATTGGCAATGAAGAAGTCAAACTCTCTCTCTTCGCAGATGACATGATTCTTTATATGGAAAACCCTAAAGACTCCACCCCAAAACTACTAGAACTCATACATCAATTCAGCAACGTGGCAGGATACAAAGTCAATGTGCAGAAATCAGTGGCTTTCTTATACACTAACAATGAAAATACAGAAAGGGAAATTAGACAATCGATTCCATTTACTATAGCACCAAGAACCATAAGATACCTGGGAATAAACCTAACAAAAGAGGTAAAGTATCTGTACTTGAGGAACTACAGAACACTCATGAAAGAAATTGAAGAAGACACAAAAAGATGGAAGACCATTCCATGCTCTTGGATTGGAAGAATAAACATTGTTAAAATGTCTATACTGCCTAGAGCAATCTATACTTTTGATGCCATTCCGATCAAAATTCCACCGGTATTCTTCAAAGAGCTGGAGCAAATAATCCAAAAATTTGTATGGAATCAGAAGAGACCCCAAATCGTTAAGGAAATGTTGAAAAACAAAAATAAAACTGGGAGCATCACGCTAACTGATTTCAAGCTTTATTACAAAGTTGTGGTCACCAAGACAGCATGGTACTGGCATAAAAACAGACACATAGACCAGTGGAACAGAGTAGAGAGCCCAGATATGGACCCTCAACTCTATGGTCAATTAATCTTCGACAAAACAGGAAAAAATATACAGTGGAAAAAAGACAGTCTCTTCAACAAATGGTGCTGGGAAAACTGGACAGCTATAAG